>NW_024870817.1:14740000-14872500 GCF_019054845.1 Dipodomys spectabilis
AGTGGGTTATACCTACCAGTTTACAGTTCTACCAATAGATTATTAGGGTTTATCTTCTCTCACATCTGTACCAGCATGTGTTGTTCTTTATATTCATTATGATAGATATTCTAACCAGAATGAGAAGGAATCTCAGTATTGTTTTGATTTGCATTCCCTTTATGGCCAGAGGCCTTGAACATTTCTTCTTGTGGCTATTGACCATTTTACTTCTTCTTGAGATGTCTCTGTTTACCTCATTAGCATTTAATTTTTTTTTCACTTGATAAATAATGGCTTTTAAAGAGGCATATACATCTTCTCTCCAAGAATTGTGGTAAACTAAAATTTTTTGCTGAAATAAGAAATCTACTATCTAAGAAAATCCCAGGATTGGATGGATTTACAGCAGAATTCTAGAAGGCCTTCAAGGCAGAACTCATACCAATACTCCTCCAACACTTCAATGAAATTGAAAGAGAAAGTTCACTATCGAACCCTTTCTATGAAGCCATCATAACCCTCATCCCAAAACCAGTCAGGGACTCATTAAAGAAAGAACTGTAGACCCATTTATTTGATGAACATCAATGCAAAACTTCTCAACAAAATTTTGGCCAATTGACTTCAACAATTCATCCAAAAAATCATACAATATGATCAAATATGCAAATGAATTAATATAATTCATCACATCAACAAGAGCAAGTATAAGAACCACATGGTTATCTCAGAAAAAACATTTGACAAGATCCCTTTATGATGAAGGTTCTGGAAAAATTAGGAATCCAGGGAACATTCCTCAATACAATAAAGGCTGTATATGACAAACCTATAGCCAGCATTATACTTAATGGCGAAAAACTAAAGCCATTTCCTCTAAACTCAGGAATGAGACAAGGATATCCACTCTCTCCACTTCTATTCAATTTAGTATTAGAATGCCTAGCTACAGCAATAAGATAAGATGCAAGCTTAAAGGTGATCCAAATAGCGAAGATGAAAAAAAAACTCTCCATCTTTGGAGATGACATGATCTTGTATTTAAAGAATCCCACCTACTCCACTCCCAAATTACTGAAGCTGATTTGAAAATTTGGCAAAGTAGCAGGGTATAAAATTAACCTTCAAAAATCAATGGCTTTTCTGTATGCCAACAATGAGAAGAGAGCAGCTGAAATCAGGACAGCAATTCCATTTGTAATAGCCCCACAAAAAATAAAATACCTGGGAGTTAACTAAATAACTGAAGGATGTCTACAATGAAAACTTTTAAAATCTGAAAAAGGAAATCAAAGCAGAACTTAGAAAGTGGGAAAACTTCCCATGCTCCTGGATTGGAAGGATCAACATTGTGAAAACGGCAATAATTCCCAAGGCTATCTAGAAATTCAATGCGATATCTATCAATATACGAATTTTAGTCTTCAAGGAACGAGATGAGATAATCCAAAAATTCATTTGGGCCAATAAAAGACCCCAAATAAGAAAAACATTCTTTAACAGAAAAAAAATAGTGCTAGAGGAATATCAATACCAAAATTCAAACTCTAATACAAAGCCATAGTCATCAAAACAGCTTGGTACTGGCACAAGAACAGACCTCAGGACCAATGGAATAGAATCAAAAAACCCAGAAATGAACCCACATCTAATCTTTCATAAGAGAGTTAAAAAAATAGAATAGACAAAAGACATCCTCTTTAGTAAGTAGTGCTGGCAAAATTGGTTAATCTAAAACTAAAGCTAGATCCTTATATATTAGCCTGAACCAGAATTAACTCCAAATGGATCAAAGACCTCTAAGTCAAAGCAGACACCCTGAAAACATTACAGGAAGGAATAGGAGAAACCCTAGGTTTCCTTGGCAAGGGCCAAAATTTTCTTAATAGAGACCCAGAAACACAACAAATTAAAGAATGGTTGGACAAATGGGATTGCATGAAGCTGAAGAGCTTCTGCATGGCAAAGGACATAGTTAGCAAGATTAATAGAAAGCCCACCAATTGGGAGAAGATCTTCATTAGCAATACAACAGATAAGGGTCTCATATCTAAAATGTACTTGGAACTCAAAAAATTAAATCCCCCACAACAAATCATCAAAGAAAAAACAGCCGGATAAATAAGTGGGCTAAAGACATAAAGAGAAACTTCTCTGAAGAGGAAATAAGAATGGCCAATAGACACATGAAGAAATGTTCAACCTCCTTAGCAAATCAAAATAACATTGAGATTCTACCTCACCCCAGTTAAAATGGCTGTCATCAAGAACTCTAATAACAACAGATGCTGGAGGGGATGTGGACAGCAGGGAACCTACTGCATTATTGGTGGGAGTGTAAACTTGTTCAACCACTTTGGAAAGCAGTATGGAGATTCCCCAAAAGACTCCATATAGAGCTCCCCTATGACCCAACAATCCCAATTTTGGGCATTTACCCAAATGATCACAAACAAGACCATACTAAAGCTATCAGCACAAATATGTTTATTGCAGCATTATTTACCATAGCTAAGATATGGAACCAGATGCCCCCTCAGTAGATGAATGGATCAAGAAAATGTCACACACACACACACACACACACACACACACAGACACACACACACATACACACTGGAATTCTATTCCTCTTTCAGAAAGAATGACATTGCCCCATTTGTTAGGAAATGAAAAGACTTGGAAAAAATTATATTAAGTGAAGTAAGCAGGCCCAAAGAAACATAGGTCTCATGGTTTCCCTTATTTGCAATAACTAGTATATGTCTGGGACAAGCAGAAAAGGTCAGATAAAATGATGTTAAGGGAAATGAACCCCAAGATAGGGACACAAGTGGTTTTTTCTTTCTTGCTATTGTTTCTAACATTTATAAGGTACCATGTGATATTTTTTGTTTCTCTGTATGTCCTTCCCCCATGGTATAACCCCTGTTTTCACAGTATTTGATGTTGGTATAATTTGGGGAGGGGAAAGGAAAAAACAAATTGTTTAAATGGGGATACAGGTTACCCATTGCAACAATGAGATGTACAAGACTCTATGTTGAAAAATGAACTTTACAATTTAAGTGGAGGGGGGGAGTATTGTTGAGGAGGTGGGAGGGAAAGGATGGTAGTAGAAAAACAAAGGAGGAGGCAACAATGCTTAATAAGAAATGTACTCATTATCTTGCTCATGTAACTGTAACCCCTCTGTTCACAATAAAAAACTTATTTAAAAAAAACTTTTGTTGAAAAACTTACTCAAATAAGCTGGGTACCAGTGGCTCATGCCTGTAATCCTACCTACTCAGGAGACTGATATCTGAGGATCCCGGTTCAAAGTCAACTGGGGCAAGAAAATCCATAAGACTCTTACAACCAATTAGCCATCAGAAAACTGGAAATGGAGTTGTGGTTCATCGTGGTATAGTGTTAGCCTTGAGCTCTTGAACTCAGAAACAGTGCCCAGGTGCTGAGTTCAAGCCCCATGACCACCAAAAAAAAAAAAAAAGATATTTTTTTTTCTGTGTTCATTAAGCATTATTCAGTAGGCTTCAGAAATGTCAAATGATCTTGAGTTAAAACATCAAATTGATAACTAGGGATACAGGTGGACCCATTGCAACAATGAAATGTACAAGTCGTTATGTCGAAAAACGAACTTTACAACTTTGGTGGGGAGGTGGGGGGAGGATCTAGTGCAGGGGGGATGGGGGGGGAGGGGGAGGAGTATGGGAAGGGATGGGAAGGGGAAACAAAGAGGAGGCAACAATGCTTGATAAGAAATGTACTTGTTATCTAGCCCATGTAAGTCTAACTCCTCTGTACTGGATTCTCACAATAAAAAAAAATTATAAAACATCAAATTGATTATCTTTTAGTTTTGTTTCTATAAAAATTAACAATCAACTAGATGTAACCACTGAATAGATTATTACTCAAATTAGCATTCATCATCAATTTTGTGTTTGTTTTTTGTACTGTGGATCAAACCAAGGGCCCCACACATATTAAGTGAGTGTTCTATTACTATACCTTATTTTTATTTTTTGTAAAAATCCACATAAATAGATTTCAAAAGTATCTTTCTCCCTTTTAGCATTTTCATTTTTTTTCTTTTTTTCATTTACATATAAAACATCTTGATCATTTATAGTGGAAGGGATGTCTGCATTCAAATATATGCTGATGACTAGCAAATGATGTTAAAATAAAAAATATAGCATTCAGATTATTCATTCTCTCAGAACTATCAAAAACTCAAATAGAACATTTCTAAGAACTAAGTATCAATAACACCTTAAAATATACATTATTCTGCTAGGATGTGAGCAATTAATAATGAAAAATAATTACCAACTTAATGGGTCTTTTTTATACATTTTTATTGTAAAAATACCATACAGAGGGGTTACAGTTACATGAGCAAGGTAATGAGTACATTTCTTATCAAGCTCCTCCTTTGTTTTCCCCTGTCATCCCTTCCCTCCCACCTTCACAACTACACTTCCACCTCACACCCCTAAATTGTGAAGTTCATTTTTCAACATAGTTTCTTGTGCATCTCATTGATACAATAGGTCAACATGTATCCCTATTTAAACATTTTGTTTTATCCCTTCCCCAAATTAGAAAAGTGTATATACAAGATGAAGGGCACCAACATCAAATACAGTGAAAACAGAGGTTTTACCATGGGGGAGGAACATACAAAGAAACAAAAAAATCACATGGTACATTATAAATACCTTAGAAACAATAGCAAAAAAGAAAAAAACACTTGTGTCCCTATCTTGAGGTTCATTTAACTTAACATCATCTGGTAATATGTACATAGCTTTTGACCTTTTCTGCTTGTCCCAGACATATACTAGTAATTGCAAATAAGGGAAACCATGGGACCTATGTTTCTTTAGGCCTGGCTTACTTCACTTAATATAATTTTTTCCAAGTTTTTCCATTTCCTAACAAATGGGGCGATGTCATTCTTTCTGATGGAAGTATGGAATTCCATTGTATGTATATATATACATACATACAATGTATGTATGTATATATATACATATATACAATGTATGTATATATATACATACAATGTATGTATATATATATATACATACAATGGAAATATATATATATATATATATATATATATATATATATATATATATATATATATATATATATACATACCACATTTTCTTGATCCATTCATCTACTGAGGTGCATCTGGGTTGGTTCCATATCTTAGCTATGGTAAATAATGCTGCAATAAACATGGTTGTGCTGGTAACTTTAGTATAGTCTTGTTTGTGTAAACAAACAAGGTAAATGCCCAAAAGTGGGATTGCTGGGTCATAGGAGAGGTCTATGTGGAGTCTTTCCCAAATAGCAAAAATGATCCTTAACAGAAAGAATAGTGCTAGAGGAATATCAATACCAAATTTCAAACTCTACTACAAAGCCATAGTCATCAAAACAGCTTGGTATTGGCACAAGAACAGACCTCAGGACCAATGGAATAGAATTGAAAACCCAAAAATGAAACCACAGATCTATAGCTACCTAATCTTCAATAAGGGAACTAAAAAGTAGAATGGAAAAAAGACAGCCTCTTCAGTAAATGGTGCTGGCAAAACTGATTAATCATCTGTAGAAAACTAAAGCTAGATCCTTATATATCACCCTGCACCTGAATCAACTCCAAATGGATCAAAGACCTCTAAGTCAAAGCAGACATCCTGAAAACATTACAGGAAAGAATAGGAGAAACCCATATGTCTCCTTGGCATGGGCCAAAATTTTCTTAATAGAGACCCAGAAACACAACAAATCAAAGAAAGGTTGGACAAATGGGATTGCATGAAGCTGCAGAGCTTCATGACATAGCTAACAAGATCAATAGAAAGCCCACCAATTGGGAGAAGATCTTCATTAGCAATACAACAGACAAGAGTCTCATATCTAAAATATACTTGGAACTCAAAAAATTAAATCCCCTAATAATAAATCCTCAAAGAAACAACTGCCCGATAAATAAGTAGGCTAAAGACTTAAGGAGAAAGTTCTCTGAAGAGGAAATAAGAATGGCCAGTAGACTGAAGAAATGTTCAAACTCTCTAGCCATAAAAGAAATGCAAATCAAAATAACATTGAGATTCTACCTCACCCCAGTTAGAATGGCTATAATCAAGAAATCTAATAACAATAGATGCTGGAGGAGATGTGGCCAGAGGGAACACTACTGTAAACTTGTTCTACCATTTTGGAAAGCAGTATGGAGGTTCTTTAATGGGTCTTGTGCCTAAATAAGAGACATATAAAAGATATACAGGTTTAGGCATGTAAGATAACACCTGACTTACCTTGGGACAGAAAAAAATTAGTAAAAAACTTGTTTAAAAAATTCTGCTGTTCTAATTAGGGACATGGTGTCATGAAATACTTATTATGTTTTATTTCCCACTGTTAGGTAAACACCTGCTTCTTGCCCATATTCTAATCTAGCCAGTGCCCTAGTAACAAAGAGCAAACATTCAGTTCAAATGGCTTTCTGAGTGGTCCATTCCAACTCAACTTTCCACAGAGAAGTAAAGTGTGATAGAGGAGAGAATGATTCAAGTTTCCTTAGTAATAATTTTGCTGTGGAAGTAAAAATGTGTGTAAGCATGCCTACTTGATGTGTTTTTTTTTCTCTCACCTGTGTGTACTTGTCACAAGGCATGCTGGGACCACAACAGTGGGCTAATGTGAAAACTGAACTCACCTGGAATTATGCAAAGATATAATAATTCTCATTTCCCTTTTGGACTTTTCACGGGCTCAGAGCTGAGCATAAATGTGCACACAAGTCAAACAGTTTTAGTATCCAATATTAGACAAGCAAACATGTGATTTTACCTTTTTGTGTTATTTACATTTTTTTCTGTTCAACAAATGCTAAGTTTCCCTCACTTTTGTATAAACTCACAGATGTACACACGCATTCACATACATTACCATGCTTTTGTTAATTTAGTATAAATGATGTTCTTAAATTTGAACTTTTCCATGGTTCAAATTTATTGCTGCCAAATCTTCTTAAAAGGTGAGAACTCATAGACCATATTTTTAAAAAGAAAAAACTTCATTTTTTTCACATTTAGCATAATGTTTACAATGTTCAAAACTGATATACTTTACTTAGTAGGTTCTACATCACAGACTGTGAACGTTTGTGGCAATAGTGTAGAGTTGTGGGGAATATACAAATTTCCAATTCTGGGTTCCTTAATTTTCAACCTTTGATCTCTAGGGTATGCTAAATGTAAACTTTGAGCTACTACAGGTGAAATATACTTGCTTAAATACTAAGATAAAAGGATTTATGGATACTCCCCACTGCTTCATTTGCTTAGGAAACAGACTGAAAGAACAATGATGTTAGCTTTCAGATGTCTGGAGGAAATATTCATGCATGACATCTGTTTTCGCTAGGGATTTGATACACATTTGCTTTAATGTACTGGTGTGTTCCTCATTACCTTAAATGCTGTATGCTAAAAACAAGAGTGTGATCCATTTTTTCCAAAGAAAAGAAAATACTCATAAATCCCAAAGTCCTTTTCTCTGACAAACAATAATATAGGGGTTAAGCTTTTGAAAAAGCTTAAATGTGCAAACAATTGTGTTTCTATTTGTCTAAGTTCTTAAAGATTATATGTAAGTCTTCCATAAGCCTTCCATACGTGTAAGTCTCCCTTGTTACTGACGAATTATTCAAAGCCAAAAAGAACATGCCTTTGAAAATCAACAGTTAAAATAAATAAGACCTGCATCTCTAAATAGTTCAAGTCATCAATTTAAAATGCTTGAGGTATTAATCCTCTGGAAAATCGTTTGGCTTCCAGAAGTTCTAAGATGTTAAACATCTCTTGTGGATGCTCTGGAATTTTACCACGAACTGAGAAGTTCTACACCAAACATGGGATGCCACTATCCACACCACACCAGCTGCCTTACAACACCAACATGATTGTGAAATTGCCCTTAATGAAAAACATATGATATATCCCAAACCCTTCAGGATTCTACCCAGTATACGGACAACTGATAAACAAATTAAGGTATGTATCCCCCTCTGTAAAAAGCTGTACAAGTAAAGCATACAAGATCTGTTAAAGAAACACAATTTGGTATCCAAAAATGAGGAGTACAATATACTACATGTTAGCACATCATACGGGCAGATGTTACTGTACAGCATGAGAATTTGATGGAGCTCTGAAATTAAATGTCTCAAATCATTTCCCAATGCCACAAAATGATAACAAACAATGCTTACAGGATCTAAGTCAGACTTAGTGAACATAAGATGCCTTCCACCAGCTGAAAAGAAAATTGTATTCTGATATTAAGGAGAAATTGATGCCATCCTTTGTTTCCTCCTGGCACTAGCCTTAGGATCTTGGATTCAGACCTTTGATTTTTGAATCCTGATATAATTTGATACAATGAAGAAGACTTTAAAACTCCTCACTCAGAGAACTGAAGGAAATAAATGAATTGAATTGCTAACTTACGTGTTTATATGGTATGTATGTATGTATGTGTTTATGAATGGGTGCTATAACCTAATTTGGAGATCAGAATTAAATATTGCATTCATTACAATAACTTCGGGTCTCAACCAAGGAGAACAGAATATGTTAAGAACAGAAGGCTATAATAAAAACTAATAAAATAATAATTTCCACGTTGCCATCTCCCTGCCAAGATATGAGATAGTCTCAGCTTGACTTGAGAACTTCACTCCTGATTGGCGGTATTCAACTTTGAACATAAATTCTACAGTTTTCTAAATACAAAATGTATGTTTTGAACAATGGACACACTTTATATACAGTATATTCAGCAACAATACACATGTTGGATACCTGTATGAGCCCAACAGCGACCAATTTATTGTATTGTCAAGGTTATGTACAGAGGGGTTACAGTTACATAAGTAAGGTAATAATAAGTACATTTCTTGTCAAGCTTGTTACCCCTTCCCTCATTCCTCTCCTACTTCCCCTCCCCCAGCCCCCACGTGTACAGATCATTTCCAACATACTGTCTTGTGTATATCACTGTTGCACCGGTTCCCCGTCATTCTGTTATTCCTCTTCCCTTCCCTAATTCAAATAAACATATATACAATACCAAGGTACAAAAAAATCAAATACAGTGACAACAGGGGATAAACCATAGAGGGAAGAACATAGAAAAGAAACAAGAAAAATTACATACTGCATTAAAAACAACAAAGTAAAACTTCTTGTGTCCATGTCTTAAAGTTCATTTTGCTTAGCATCATCTTATATAGTCATATGTACAAAGCTACTGAGCTATTCTTCTCATCTGTTAAGATTATCCTAGACGTATACTAATCATTGCAAATGAGGGAAACCATGGTATCTATATGTTCCTTTGGGTCTGGCCTACTTCACTTAATATTTTTTTTCCAAATCTTTCTAGCTCCTTACAAAGGAGGTAGTGCCATTCTTTCTGATGGAAGCAAAGGATTCATATATATATATATATATATATATATATATATATATATAAATTATATAATACAGACATACACACACACACACACACACACACACACACACACACACACACACACACACACACACGCCTCATTTTCTTGATCCATTCATCTACTGAGGGGCATCTGGGTTGGTCTGTATCTTAGCCTGGGCGAATAATGCTGCGATAAACATAGTTTATCCATGGATTGGGTAAAGAACTTTACTAGCCAACAGACAACAGACAAGGACTTCATATCTAAAATATATTTAGAACTAAAAAAAGGAAATCCCCCAAAAACAAATTCTCAAAGAAATAACTGCCCCATTAATAAGTGGGCTAAAGACTTAAAGAGTAACTTCTCTGAAGAGGAAATAAGAATAGACAACAGATACATGAAGAAATGCTCAACTTCTCTGGCCATAAAAGAAATACAAATCAAAACATCACTGAGATTCCACCTCACCCCAGTAAGAATGTCTATCTATAATCAAGAATTGTAATAACAACAGATGCTGGAGGGGATGTAGACAGAAGGGAACCTTACTGCATTGATGGTGGGAGTGTAAACTTGTTCAACCACTTTGGAAAGTAGTATGGAGGTTCCTCAAAAGACTCCACATAGAGCTCCCCTATGACCCAGCAACCCCCTTCTGGGCATTTTACCCAGTGACCAATTTTTAAAGCGCAAAATTAATTTCATTCCAAACTTAGCTAGACACTAAGCAAAGGAAATCGCTGACAAAGCCCAGCTATTTAAGACATGCTATTATTAAATGTTTCTTCTTGAAGATAAGATTTACCATAAAAAAGAGATTTACCAAAAAAAAAAAAGATTTTAGTCTATGTCTCTTTCTTTTTGAGTTTTGTTTAAAGGTTAAGAAACTTCAGAAACCATTAAAGTGAATGTTCTGCATTGATTGAATAAAACAAATTGACCAATAGATAATTGTGTATGAATAGGTAGATTTAGACTAATTTATGGCAGAGTTTTAAACACTGCGCCCGCCTCAGCCCCAACCAGTTTGGCTTTCTATTAAAGTAGCTGGCTTGAAAACACACCCAGTAGGCTGAAGACAGCTGATAGAGCAATGAAGAAATTTTCCTAAAGGGATTATAATGACATAATTATTCATTTCATATGTGAAATGCATTATGATGGAACATAACTTGAAAAGACTCCAAGAAAGGAAAGATGTCCTGATTTGGGGTATTGATTCTTCAGTGAAGATATTTACCTCACAAGAGCCCAGATGTTTATACTTTCTAGCACAACTTTCATTTGAAACTGCTTGGCTGGATACATGCATTACATCAGAACAAGTAACCAGATCATGATAAACTAGATTATCTGTATACCCAGATCATCTCCTGATGTAAATTAAGTACCAGCTTAAGTCAGTCAGTGTAGTATAGTTTATTAAACTATTGCTGTGTTAATGCAACTTCCAAAGGTGATTCACCTATTATCTGGGATTTTATTAGCCCCTTAAAAAAATAAATCTGATTCAATTTAGTCAGATAAAGCTGTTTCCAATGATGAGCTTCATAAAGTGATTTAAAGAAAGAAAATTTTTTAAAAAACTTGCAGTTTTAATTATGTTTGAACTTTATAATACTCTAAGTTATTCATTTCTACACATATTGATACCCTACTAGCTGTACAAAACGTTACAAGATATATAATCATGCTGTTTTCCAAAGATGCATGTGGCAGTATCACAGAGAGGCTATTTTTCCCTGGGATTCTTACACCATTGTGACACTACCCAATATGTTATGGCAATTGTAATACTTTGTAGAACAGTGGAAAAAATACATCTAAAAATAACTGTGCCATTTCTGAGCAAAAGCAGAAGTAATTGATGTTTCCTAGAAAAATGATCCCACCTGGCTTTGTAGAAGAGCAGCATGAGGGTGTCGGTGACAGGTAGATCCAGAACACAGCTTTGTCCTCAATATCATTCTGATTCTCTGAAACCTGAAAGCAAGGTTCATAGAGATTCTTTAGAATGTTCCACTTGAAAGCCAGATTACACTATTTAAGTGGCCTAGGGAGTTCTGTATTAAAGACCCCCTGCTGCTCAGGCTTTTTTTTCCCCCATTATAATATTTTGCTGAAGATTTAACACTGTAGATGTTATATCATTTAACTAATATGGCTCAAAAGGTTGTCATTGCTGGTGTCTGAATTATATCACTGCAAATAAACCTTGCTACCAAAGGAATTGCTTACTTAGCAAAGACATTTTATGGCATATTAGCATAAAAATACTACTTCCATCTTTCAAGTTTATTTGTAATGTAAGTGCTGAGCAAAAAAAAAAAAAGAGCATTAATGGGACACAAATACATGCTACTTTGGCAGCAAGCTAATTTGTAAATGCATATTTGCAAACTTCCAGTGCATTCCTTTGCTCTAACTTAGACCTTATGTAACTCATAGTGGTTTACATGTTAGTAAAAGAGGGAGGAAATATCTGTGTTTCTCAACACTTCCATTTAACTTGCAGGAAATTGGTAGTCAACTACTGGGTTATTGTCCCTTGCTATGTGTGACCTGCAAAGCAGGTGAATGAAGCAATTCAAAGCAAGGCAGTTTTTACAGGAGAATAAAACATTAAGGCATAGGTTGTTTGAAGAGATTTTTTTAACTTTGCTCTGAAACCAATGTTACAGTGAATAGTAAGCTGATGTAAGAAAGAGAGCTATTTACCAACCATTTTCACTGTCTCTTGACCTGTGTTGAACACCCTGGCTTGGTGGATACTACAAATCATGTTAAAGCTCTTGTCTCGGAATCAGAGAATTCTGGCCTCAACATTTGTCTTAACATTATGTGTTATGTTATTAGACAAATCTTTTAACCTAACATTAAATTCCTTCATCTATTTTTGAATGTGCATAACATATTGATATTTATGGCTAAAGTAAGTTGCCAGACTTCGAGCTAGAGAAAGTAGACTCTTTTGCCTACATTTGGCATGGAATAAAATTAGAGCTTAATACATTTAAGAGATTTATACAAAGTCCCTTACATAGACAATAGCAGCGTTGCACACACATTCCAAGATTTCTCTCCCCTGATAGTTACTGCCATTTCAAAATTTAGAATTTTCATTTACTAGGTTGTACTAGGCATCCTGACTTTACCATTATACATGAATTATTTTCATTTTTAAGATAAATAAATTATTATTTGATCCACACATGTTAAAAATAATTAAGAGGAAAACAAATGTTAAACAGCTAGTCAGATCAAATAAATCTCCCACTTTTTTCTTTTTTCTTTTTTTTCTTTTTGCCGGTCTTGGGGCTTGAACTCAGGGTCTGGGCCTTGTTCCTGAGCCTCTTTGTAAGGCTAGCACTTTACCACTTGAGCTACAGCACTGATTCCAGCTTTTTCAGATTGGTTTATTGGACATAAGAATCTTCCGGACTTTTCTACATGGACTTTTCTGCCTAAGCTGGGTTCAACTCATGATCCTCGGATCTTAGCTTACTGCATAGCTAGGATTACAGGCATGAGCCAATAGTGCCTGGCTATGCCTGTTATTTTGAAACTCTGTCCATGGTTCTCCTGAACTATTTCTACTTGGAACAGTTTCTTCCTGAGTTTCACTACTGAGCTCATCTGAAATTCTTTTTGACAGCCCATGAGAATCCCTGTAATACTAGGAAATACAGGATGAAGGTCATTTGCAAGTTCAAATCCTTCATAGATTGAATGTTGATTCAGCACTGCTTTAATTGACATATATTTCCTGTAAAGTGTTTATCTATTTAATTTTTATGGCCATCTCAAAACTTAGATTATAATAACAATTATAGCAAAATATAAACATATTAAACATATTAACATATTCATATAGAGAGTTTTTAAGTTTGATTTTTCTTAGTAATAGCATACCTTACTGTGTAATTTATTTTATTCCCTGTCCCTCACTGGAAAGAAAGTATAGAACCTGTCATTGTTATTCCTACCACATCCTCAAAACTTACAGAAAGTGCATAGAACATTGGCCTCTAATAATTAGCTGTTAGACAAATGATAATTCCTTTGACCAAACTAAAGCCCCTTACTTTTTGTACTCTTGTACATTGGCATTCATTAATGCCCTAGAAACTATGTATAAACACAGTTGAACTATTTTGGATTGATCATCCTTTCTCAGAGACTTAGCAGACTTCTCAAACAGGTGATAGACTAGAAAGGAGCAATTCTCAAATTCATGGGATTAAAGAAAACTCTATAAAGGAGATCTTATGAGACAAATGTTCTGCAGTCAAAACTGTACCCAACAGAATATACTCTATTTTATCTTATTTTAAATATTTTTTGTTTTTTTAATTATTAATGTTTTTATTGTGAAAATACTGTACAGGGGGGTTAGAATTACATGAGCAAGGTAATGAGTACATTTCTTATCAAGTATTGTTGATCCTACCATCCTTTCCCTCCCACCTACTCAACTACACTCCCCGACAACCCCACACCTCCCACCCCCACCTAAATTAGAAAGTTCATTTTTCAACATAGTGTCTTGTACATCTCATGGCTGCAATAGGTCAATCTGTATCCCTATTTAAACAATTTGCTTTTACCTTCCTCTCCCCAAATTATACCAGCATCAAATACAGTGAACATAGGGTTATACCATGAGGGAAGGACAGACAAAGCAACAAAAAAAAATCACATGTTACCTTATAAACATGTTAAAAACAATAGCAAGAAAGAAAAGACCACTTGTGTCCATATCTTGGGGTTCATTTCACTTAACATCATTTTATCTGACCTTTGTTGCTTGTCCCAGACATATACTAGTTATTGCAAATAAGGGAAACCATGGGACCTAAGTTTCTTTGGGCCTGGCTTACTTCATTAATATAATTTTTTCCAAGTCTTTCCATTTCTTAACAAATATGGGCGATGTCATTCTTTCTGATAGAGGAATAGAATTCCATTGTGTGTGTGTGTGTGTGTGTGTGTGTGTGTGTGTGTGTACACACAATGGAATATATATATATATATAATGGAATATATATAATGGAATTATATATATATATATATATATATATATTCCACATTTTCTTGATCCAGTCATCTACTGAGGGGCATCTGGGTTGGTTCCATATCTTAGCTATGGTAAATAATGCTGCAATAAACATAGTTGTGCTGGTAGCTTTAGTATGGGCTTGTTTGGGATCATTTGGGTAAATGCCCAAAAGTGGGATTGCTGGATCATAAGGGAGCTGTATGTGGAGTCGTTTGAGGAACCTCCATACTACTTTCCAAAGTGGGTGAACAAGTTTACGCTCCCACCAATAATGCAGTAGGGTTCCCTCTGTCCACAGCCCCGCCATCATCTGTTGTCATTAGAGTTCTTGTTTATATCCATTCTAACTGGGGTGAGGTGGAATCTCAATGTTGTTTTGCTTTGCATTTCTTTTATGGCTAGGGAGGTTGAACATTTCTTCATGTGTCTATTGGACATTCTTATTTCCTCTTCAGAGAAGTTTCTCTTTAAGTCTTTAGCCCACTTATTTATTGGGCAGTTGTTTCTTTGAGGATTTGTTATTGGAAAATTTAATTTTTTTGAGTTCCAAGTATATTTTAGGTATGAGACCCTTGTCTGTAGTATGGCTAGTGAAGATCTTCTCCCAATCTGTGGGCTTTCTATTGATCTTGCTAGCTATGTCCTTTGCCATGCAGAAGCTCTGCAGCTTCATGCTATCCCATTTGTCCAACCTGTCTTTGATTTGTTGTGTTTCTGGGTCTCTATTAAGAAAATTTTAGCCCATGCCTAGGAGACATATGGGTTTCTCCTATTCTTTCCTGTAATGTTTTCAGGGTGTCTGCTTTGACTTAGAGGTCTTTGATCCATTTGGAGTTGATTCAGGTGCAGGGTGATATATAAGGATCTAGCTTTAGTTTTCTACAGGTGATTAACCAATTTTGCCAGCACAATTTACTGAAGAGGCTGTCTTTCTTCCATTCTGTTTTTTAGCTCCCTTATTGAAGATTAGTGGCTATAGATCTATGGGTTCATTTTTGGGTTTTCAATTCTATTCCACTGGTCCTGAGGTCTGTTCTTGTGCCAGTACCAAACTGTTTTGATTACTATGGCTTTGTAGTAGAGTTTGAATTTTGGTATTGATATTCCTCCAGCACTCTTCTTTCTCCAACAGAATATATTTTAAAAGGAGCTTTTATTAATGACTTAACACTAGAACTTGGGGCCAGGAGAATTCATACAAAATAATTTACTGTATGAGAAATATTTTATTTCTATGGTTCCTGAAAAACAAATATTTTTTAACTCCTAAAGACAGAAATTTTGCAAGTGAATTATCTACTATGTGTGATAGGTAAAAGTCATTAAACTTTCAGAGTTCTTCAAGTATTTCTATAGGGACTACAAGATGTGTATTATTATCTCTAGTTTTCTTATAAAAGAAACAAAGCTCAAATTATGTAGCGGACTAGTTTAAACAAACTAATGTAGGACCAGAAATTGACCTCAGTTACTTTCAATGCTGAAGTTACAGCCTGCCTGCTTTTCCTCCTTCCTTCTTTTCTTCTTTCCTTCTTCCTTTCCTTTGTTCTTTCATTCTTCTTTTTTATTTTTAAATAAGATTTTTATTGTGAAAATACTGTACAGAAGGGTTACAGTTACATAAGCAAAGTAATGAGTACATTTCTTATCAAGCATTGTTGCCTCCTCCTTTGTTTTTCCCCTACCATCCCTTCCCTCCCATCTCCTCAACTACACTCTTCCCTACCACCCACCCCCCCATCCTCGCCTAAATTGTAAAGTTAGTTTTTCAACATAGCATCCTATACATCTCATTGTTGCAATGGGTTATCCTATATCCCTATTTAAACAATTTGTTTTTTCCTTTCCCTTCCCCAAATTATACTAACATCAAATACACCGAAAAGAGGGGTCATACCGTGGGGGAGGAGCACACAAAGCAACAAAAAAAATTTTCTTCTTAATCACTAATGATACTTTCCTAAAAATACAAAAATGAGCCAAAATTCGGCAGTTTCTCTACCATGGTTTAGTTTTCAACTATGGGAGAAATACTCTATTTTTAGAAAACAGCAACAATTTTGCAGGTTCCATGAAAAATGGATCTCACTTGGAGTTACAGCGGGCTCCTATTTTATATGGACCACCCAGTGCAGGCTGTCTTCTCCACGGGCTCTTTGTATTTCATAGGAACAAATTTTTCAATTACAACAAAAAGTTTCATTTAAGATGAAATTAGTCATTATTTAAAGGGCAATTCAAATACCATTTCAAATCATTTCTCCCAAAGCATTCTACTTAGAATGGGAGCCGTTTCAATGGGAGACTTCCATTTTTTTTTCCTGTAGTGCATGTGTCAGCCAGGTGTGTGGCAAGAAGTAAGGCATAGATTTCATACAGATGTGCGCCATTGAGACTAGAACTGTGCATACTTATCCCTCCTTTATAGCCACATAAAGTCATTCACATTTGAAGATATCAAGCAACATAATACATACATTCAAACAAATTACTCCAAAGAAGAAAAGAATTAACTTCTTCTTTGCCATTAGCTTCTCTCAATTGCTTTTGAACGTTAGTGTAATTTGTTATTTGATAGCCCAGTAATCTTCTATCTTAAATATAGGTTCTCCTACCAAAATTGACCTCTGAGATTCTAGTGGCATAATAAATCCTGACTGTGGGAGTTTGTCTTCACGATATTGAAGTTGGCTAGCAAATTAAGAAAATCAAACACAGGAGGAATAAGTGGTAGAATATCAACTGCACGGATACATTTTGGTTCTGGCAAGTTTGACTTCTCATTTCTTCATGTAGAATTCAAATCAAGATTCCTTTGGATTTTTAAATATACATACCTTGCCAACATACAAATATATGTAATATGTATAGACATATTATATAGTGTATATGCATGTATACATACATATACATACATATATACATGCATATATGCATACATATATACATGTATATATACTATATATACATATATAATATGTGTATATTATATTCAGCCATAATCAGGAAAATACCAATGATGCTAGAATACATGTTAAACATAAGAAAAGACCATAATAGTGCACAATAAATTCATAAGAGATATTATCTGTAGGGACAGTAGGAGTATAATGAGCTTTGCATTGCTTAATAGTGGGAAAAGGCAAAATTTTTACATTTAGAGTTTTTCCATTTTCTCTGATATACGAACTTTAGCAGCAGTTAAAGTTTTAGAATCTAAGTATTTTATGACTGGTATATCACTGGTTGTGCTGAATTTGAAAGTATATTCAGAGATGCAGAAGTTTGGAGATCATATTTGCTTTACCAAAAATATAACAGATGAGGTTACATTTGTAAAATAACTAGGATTATTTAATATCACAAGTAAAAATACATGAAAGCACCCAATGAAATATTTACCTAGTTTGGATGTTGACAAGACATATACAAATACAGAAAACTTAAGAAAGTTGAAAATATGCACACAACAATATGCTAAAAATACTAACCAGCATTAGCAAGGTGTTACCTTACTACATGACTTGCAATATGGATAAAAAGTAGTGTGATCACATTCAATACTGAGCAACTTAGAGAATGATTACGGTATCTCTAGTAGATGGAAAATGTTGTGGTTATTTACCAAACAACAACAACTTAGGCATGTATTCTAATCTAAGCTCTAGAGAATTTAGCAAATTGAATTTCAAAACAATTTGACATCAAGGGTATTTCACAGGAAAATATGCAGGAGAAAAGTGTAGTAATATAAACGCACTAGGAAGAATAATGCAGTTTTCTCTTTTAGAATATATTAGTTATATAAAGGAAGATCCTTGTTTATTTCCATACAACATATAATGTATTATTACCGAATTGACTCTTTATTGCTCTTTATAGCTCCTCCCCTATAAGCCAGTTTTAATCTGAGATCACATTCATAGTTTGACTTCTGTTTACCTCTTCATTCTTCTTTTAAAATTCTGCTCTCATTTTAATCATGTTCAACTTCAGCTTCTTGTGTTTTCCTCTTCTGAGCCTTTGATGGTATTTTTCCTTCCTTCCTAGAATCCCTTCCCAATCTGATGTGTTTGTGAAACTCAACTTGATTCTTTGAAACTCTGCAAAAACATTCACCTTTTCTGTAATATCTTTCTTGGCTTGCCTCTTCTTTTCCACATCCTTGTCTACTTAAAGACAATTTTAAGGCATGGGTCTATAATAAGCTCTTAACACTGGTCTAAAATTCCTTCAAAAGTTTGTCTCTACCGTTAAGAAATTAAGTGCCTATATTGTGACTAGAACACTGCAGATAATAAATGGAAAAAAAACTGAACCAAGAGAAAATTGGTGATATTTACTTACCGTGACTCAGGGCAAAGGAAGTGGTTTTGGAGGCTTAATGAATTGGGCTTTGCTCAAGACTCAAATGGAGACATGCTGAAAGTCCCTTCTCCACTCCACAGAAAATAGCTAAGAAAATTTGGAGGAAAGTTGTCTATGAAATGGGATTTATGTGACAGAATCTAGGGAGTCCTGAAAGGTTGAGAGTACAAGTCTGTTAGGACTTAGGTTGAAAGAAATAATTAGCTAACACCACTGAGAAATCAACCAAGAAACCTGTGCCACCAGGGGTAATGGTCATCTGACCTTCTTTTGTGCTGTAGATTCTGTTTGTTGCTTTTATATGGCTCCTGCTCTTAACTCTTCCCAAAGGTATACTCATGCTAACAGAATCTGGAGTGAAAACATGACTGCTTTTCACTTAAATAAAATTTCACAGACTTTATATAAATATATAACATTCTCCCCCCAAACAGCATTTCGCATCTTTCTTTTCTCAATCAGTTTTCAAGGAATAGACTTAGAATTTTCTCCAATTGGTATTTTCCCTGAATAATAACACTGGATAGAAAATACTTAAATTAATATCCTGTAGCAGCATAGTCATATCTTCCTTCTTAACATTTATTATCATGATTAACGACAGGTTTCCATTTATTATCATGATTAACGACAGGTTTCCCTCTCACACTATCATTAACAGATGTCCTCATGCAGACATTAGTTCAAGTTGGTTTATGTCACTGTCCTTGGCTTTTAAGGCTGATGCAAAGAGAAAAATGGTCCATCTAGTTATAGTTTGTGTCCTTAGCTCTACATGTCCCAACAGACAACCCACTGCAAGTCTATCTAAACAAATTAAAAGTAAAATCTCTTTTCATAGTTTCTGATCATTTGTTTTTTCAACACTAGAGTACATAGGAAAAACACTTAAATTGAAACATCTCTTACTTTTAGGAGAATTCCACAGATTCAGTGAGTACCTGAGACAGGTGCTGCATGAGGTAGGCAGAGTTCCAGGAGGCTTCCTAGAAAATGACATCTGTAAATAAGTTTGGAAGGTGACTAAAAGTTAGACAAAATCAGGACTCAGTGACTCAGACCTGTATCTCTCCCTGCTCATAAGATGGGAGTTTGAGGATCACAGTCCAAGGCCCGCTCAGAGGGAAAAAAAATTGTGAAATCTCCATCCCAAACAGTAGCTGGGTGGTGTTCATGATTGTCATCCCAGACACTTAGGAGGCTAGGATCAGAGAGATGAGAGTATTTTGATTTGAGGGCAGTCTGAACAAAAAGAAAAAAAAAGGCTGGATGTAGTATAATGAGAATGTACTTGTTACCCAAGCCACGGTGAAAAGCAGAAATGTGAGAATCATGCTTCAAAGCAGGCCAGGGTAAAATGTGAGGCTATCTGAAAACTAACAAGTATATACACATATATAGTTTCACGTACCTACTTGGGTTATAACTCATTTTTTATTATTATCATTATTTATTGTGAAAATACTGTACAGAGGGGTTACAATTACATGGGCAAGGTAATGAGTACATTTCTTATCAAGCATTGTTGCCTCCTCCTTTGTTTCCCTTTCCCATCCCTTCCCATCTCCCCCCTCCCCACCTCACCGGGCTCCCCTCCTCCCCCACTCCCCACCAAAGTTGTAAAGTTTATTTTTTGACATAACATTTTGTACATCTCATTGTTGCAGTGGGTCCACCTGTATCCCTATTTAAATGATAAGGATTCTTGTCCATATGGCAGTGCTAATAGCTTTCCCATAATACTTGAATGCACGCCTAACTTTTTACTTCATACCACCATTTCTGCTTTACCATTTGGTTAAAACTTGAATTGGTTTTCATTTTCCAAATAATCAGCAATTTTTTATCATACCAAACTTACTTTTTAAAAAGTAAATGAAAGAAAATTTATGTTTAAATCGATCTAATTTCCAGATATTAAACGAGACTGAGTGTTGTCTTGTTTAAAATGTTTTAAATAGATTTTACTGGAAAACAATTATAGGTAAGAGAAAATACAGAGGCTTCTTAACTTGCTAACAAAAAAAGCAATAACAAATGACCTTATTCAATCAGTAGTAAACACAAATCCCCAAGTTCAAACCTCAGTATGCAAAATTAAATTTAAAAATAACTAAGTTTAATAAATAAATGGAAAAGAATTTGAAACAGGAGACACACATATAGGAAGACATACATATAGGAACATGAAAGCATGAGCCTGGTAATGTTTTAAAAACATCAGGTTTCAGTAATGTCTTAAGGCTAGGGCATGAGTTTAGATGGAGAAAGGGTAGCTAGATGAACAGATAACCCTTGATAGTCAACAGCATTTTCTGCTGTTTAAATTTTTATCCTGAAGGCAATAGGAGTCACTTTAGATAGTTTAGGATGAGTAGCTTTATCATATTGATGTTTCTCAAGAAATCATTCTGGACTAAGTATGAAGTGTAAAGTGGTCAGGGGAATAAGCCCATGACTTATTACAGTTGTTGAGGTGAGACAGGGAATCCTGGAAAATGGCCTGTTTGGGAGAGAAGATGATGGGGCAGTTTGGGGCCAGCTGAGATAGCTCTAAGAAAATGACTATAGCCTCTTCTTGGTTTATATGGTTATGTAGCTTATACTCCCAGGCCTAAGAAGATCACACACTGTTACTCTAAACTATGTTCTAACTGTATCACCCACAAAAGGACTAAATAGACAGTACTGCACTAAGCTGCTGCCAGGTTTTCTGTAGACTTAGGTAATAAACCTGGTTAATGGGTATTGGTCTATGCTTGGTTTTGATTTAGTCCTGAACTACAGTAATAAAAGAACAGAGGGGTTGGAGATTTAGCTCAGTTGAAGAGCACTTGCCTGGCAAGTACAATGCCCTGAGTTTGGCCCCAGCTCTAAGAAAAGAATGAGGGAGGGAGAGAGAGAGAGAGAGAGAGAGAGAGAGAGAGAGAGAGAGAGAGAGAGAGAGAGAGAGAGAGAGAGAGAGAAACACACAGAGAAACATAGAGAGAGAAACACAGAAACAGAGAGAGGAAGAAAGACAGAGAAAGAGAGAAAGAGAGAAAGAGAGAAAGAAAGAAAGAAAGAAAGAAAGAAAGAAAGAAAGAAAGAAAGAAAGAAAGAAAGAAAGAAAGAAAGAAAGAAAGAAAGAAAGAAAGAAAGAAAGAAAGAAAAAGAAAGAAAGCTAGGAAGGAAGGGAGGAAGGGAGGAAGGGAGGAAGGGAGGGAGGGAGGGAGGAAGGAAAGAAGGGAGGAAGGAAGGAAGGAAGGAAGTAAAGTGTAGCCTAATTTCTGATTATTAGGATATCTGTTAGGAGCAAGAAAAAAAATAAAGCTAAGAATATACTCCCCTACGGCTATGATTATTGGCCAGCACTTCTCAGAGCTGTAAGGACTGGATAAGCAGAGGGTTATTCTCTTTTGAGGGAACTCAGAAGATGACTCGAGTCCCTGGTGTCTTGGTTAAATCATCCAACATCTAGAAAATTAACAGATAGTTACATTGATTTGAAAATGGTTTGCTATGCTCTCTTATAAGAAAATTACTTTTGACAAATAAATTTTGGAAGGGTCTTCATACTTACCCTATAGTAATTCCATCTCCTATGTCAAAGCATTAATATATTGTTCCTGGAACTAAGCTGGGGTGAGGGAGGGATCTAAGATAGAGATATTCTATTTTAATTCAAACAATAAAGCAGTGGACATTTTTAAATCTGATACTCTTCATGCATGTAAAAGAAATATTGTCTCTAATGCTATCTTAATGATAAATAGCCAAAATAAATAAATGGGTATGAGAACCAAATATTCTACTTAATTGGCTATCATAACTAAACAAATATGTTGGAGTTTTTATTTATTGGTGAAAAGGCCAAATTCTTACATTAATGGCTATAAATATTTTAATAATACATATAATTGTAAATTTTATTTTAAAGATTTATTCTGAAAATTTTGAAATCCTTATAGTTAACTCTGACGTGATTTCAAAAAATAATTCAGGAGTCTTGATTTAACAAGACCAATTTTGAGCAATAAAATTTTACATCTTAATTTTCTCCTAGGAATATTACAATTATCAAAAGAAGCCACACTATCCGATAATTAAAACTGTAGTTTCAACTTCTAAACACACATTATGCTAAGATTAAAATTCATTTTTAAATTCATTGTGCTAGAAAAATACTGAGGCCTTCTGTTGTTTGATGTTCATAAAACCTCAAAATGTAAATGCATTTTATATCTCCATAAAGTACCTTAAAGGCCAATATGAAATAACCCAAGAAATCAGCACATTTTCCTACCCCTTGATAGTGGGGGCTCAAAATAGAATTCTTTAAAAAATTTTAAATAAAATAAAACTAGCTTCTTAGTTAGCAACTCTGGAACCTGTCATGTGGTTGGATTATTGCTGGAGTGTCTGGATGGGGTTGACCACCCATATAGAGCTCAATCCACATGTCGAGTTTTGTGGGTGTCTTTCTGTTCTTATGTTTTTCAAGTCATGTTTGATTTTTCTCTGACCTCCTGTTATGATGACCTTTGAAGCAAAAACATTATTACTTCCCTCAGGGGTATGTGTGATGTTAATGTAAATGTGATTTAAGTACTGGGCAGAAGTTTTAAGCTAAAAATTGGAGGCCAAACAAATTTAGGGGGAGGAACACAAAAGTCTAAATTGTAACTTCTGAGAATTTCCCAGGAGCTATACACCATTTCTACATTTTCTTTTTTCTTTTTCCTCTCTTTTTTTTCTTTTTTTCTTTCTTTTTGGTTTTTTAATTATTATTGTTGTTGTTTGTTGGGTTTTTTCCCAGACCTGGGGCTTGAACTCACAGCTTGGGCACCCACATTTTCAAAATAATGTACTAAGAAGTTTACAAAACAGAGACTGATGCAAATAACTAATAGAAAGAAAATGGATTGTAATTTATTTGTTGAAACAAAAAATAAATGAATAAAGGAAAATGATTTCAAAATGTTGCATTTATAGTCCCAGAAATGCCTAGGAATATTCTAAGTGGTACCGCATGGCATGTTTACACAACTAGAACTTAGTCTCTGCCTTGATGGCACATGGAATGCTAAAGTAGGGAAGAGGTTCAGAAACTCTCTTCTTTTACTGGAAGTTTTGAGAGCAGGACAGAGGAAGATTTCTAAGCTATCACTGTCACATTCAATTTCCACTAGCTTCAGTTTAGCAGAACAGTGTATCTTAAAAGTACTGTTTTATGTCAAAGTGCCTCATTAAGAAAAACTTGAAAGCTAGTCTAGAACTTAGATAAATTTGCCACAAGTAATAAAATAGCAGATTTGAGAGTATAACCTCTTTTTCCTAAGTACTGGTCTGGGTTTTATTGATCTATTTCATGGTAGTTCAAATGAATTGAGCCAGTAAGTATGGAAAAGATTGACTTTGTATGGCTGTCCGGCAGTGAACCTAGATTTTCCCTGTGACATTCCATTCTTTTGTCAACATGGAATTTTAATTATTTAATTTGGAAGCTCTCAGCTAAATTTCTATTTTTTTCTTATTGCAAAACTTCTAGCAGATGATAGTTATTTATTCTTTTTTTTCTTAGCAGTAAAATCCAGTTTAGTTGGGGTTTGCAACGTGGTCAGCTAAACAATGCACTTCCTGGCCTGTCTGGAAGGTGGCTAGCCCTGTGACTACTGCATTCCACCAATAAAATTGAAACAGAAGCTGTTGGATGAGCTGATTCAGTTGACACATATAATTACCCCTTTTTTCTCCTTAGGCTTTTTGCCAAAAAAAAAAAAGTCACATAGTCACATTTTACTTGGAATTTCTTTTCTTCTTTTTTTTCTTTTTTTTCTTTTTTTCCCCTTGTCTCCCCATTCACAATACAGACTAGGTACAGGCCTGGGCTGAGGTGTATATGGGGTAGGTTTACTCTGCCTCCTCTTTCTATACAGTCAGTATAAGTACACAGCCTGTGGTAAGCACCCGGAGGCCACTTGGAATTTCTTTTGTCATCAGGATGTCATGTTTTATGACATCATACAAATAACACACCAGTCTGGAACTTCTGGCTTTTCTTAGTTTTCTGCTATTTATTGTGTCCTACCTGAAACACTTTGGTCTCAAACCATATAGTTAAGAATTATTTAATTTCTTCCACAGTAGAAAAGTAGTATAGTAGCAATAATCTAAATGTATTAGAAACTTCAATACTTATTAACTGTAACATAGTTTGTATCTTTTATTCTAGTTTTCAAACGAATCTCAAATCTGAATGTGACAAGAGAATCATAACTTTTGCTTGATATATGCAAAAATATTTTCTGGGCTTTTTTGTTTATTTGTTTGTTTTTTGTGGGTCATGGGGCTTGACTCTGGGCCTAAGCACTGTCCCTCAGCTCTTCAGCTCAAGGTGAGCACTCTATCATTTGAGCCACAGCACCACTTCCAGTTTTCTATTTTACATGAGAAGATTGTTATTTTGCTCAGAGTTTAGCTAAAGTTCTTTTTTTTCTTTTCATTATCTTTAAGTAGTTGCACGAAGAAGTTTCCATTTAACAAAGAAGTTTATAAATATAACATATTTTCAGTTCATGTTTGCCAATGGTATTGAAGATGTTTGGAAATGTTTTAAAGATGCTTTACCTTCAAATGATTGCTTTATTTTCTTAGCATTGAACAAATTCTCCCCTAGCTCTTTCAACAAATAATGATTTCTTTTAATATTTGTAGCATTCTGCATTTTTCTACATGTACTTTTTTTCTTGCTTTTTTTTCTTTCACCTATATGTAGTTTTCCCATGATGTCTGTATTTTGGTCATTACCTTTCACAAGACATCTTGGATTATCCATAAATTTTTGTTCCTACTAAAGAACGAAGCATAAAAAAAAAGTCAAGTACAAGCCCCCCAAAAGTATACTGTTTTATTTGGGGGTAGGTATAAGATATACCCTCCTTAATGATAAATGAACACGGCAGTGAATAAACAGAATATATTGCATGGCACATTTCTGCAATCTCCAGTTGCTTAGCCTTTGTTTCCTTACATACTGTAAAAGATACAGGTTTTTAAATTAATAGGTTAATCTAAGCTTAAGAAAGCAAGATACAACAATGGTTTAATAATAATAATAACACATTGAGATAAAGTGCAATAGGAAATCCACTGTTGGTGGAAGTATACTACTTATCACAGGATAAGGGAAAATAAAATGACCTCAGTGTTATTCTTTAGGAATAACATTTGTATTAAATTTCTTGTGATTTTAGTGGAAGATATTTTGAAATGAGGGCTCTTTCCATTTCCCTCCACCTATTTTTTAAGTACATGCTGGTTCTTCATTTATCATATTTTAAATGATTCTATATATAGGTTTTTTGTGTTAAAAATAGTGTTTTATAATAGAGTAGTAAATGGTGATCCTACATAATGGCTCCTACAGAGTGAAATATTAGGAAATAACTTAAGCAAATAATTGATACTGTCATTTTAATTGCCACCTTGTTATCTATGACCTAGATTGCCTAGTGGCTTTATGGCCTCTCATTTTCTGATTTACTAGAGAATATTAAATGGAGAATAGATACATATTTTGATACCTCTTTCTATTTTTCTGAATTGACAGTGTTTCTATAAAAGCAAATCAAGCCAGTGTAATTCATTTTGGTATGTTTTTGTAAGTGACAAGTTTTTATTAGATTTAGCAAAGAAAGGCAAGTTTTCCTATAATTATGACTCCCTATTGAGTATATACATCAGTACAGACAAGACAGGAAACAATCATGTGTTCTCTTTGAATACTATTATACACAATAAAGAAGATGAGCCAGAAGTTTACTCTTTTCTTGGCAAACAAGAAAGAAGCCTGAGAACTTTTAGAATCACTGTCAGGCCTTACAACCTTATTTTCTTTTTTTCCCACAAGTTTTGTTGTTGTTGTTGTTGTTGCTTGTGGGGCCTGAACTCTGGGCCTGGGCGCTGTCCCTCAGCATTTCAGCTCAAGGCTAGCACCACTTGTGACTTTTTCCACTTATGTGGTGCTGAGGAATTGAACCCAGGGCCTCATGCATGTGAGGAAAGCACTCTACCACTGAGCCACTTTCCAGCCCCAACCACACTTTCTGTTCTCTAGAGCAGATGTTTGTAACTCCTTTTAAAACACTCCCCTCTGTGAGTCATCTTATTGAAGAAAAGCATCACTAGGCACTCATTTGTGATTTGAGTGTTCCCATTCCCAAAGTGTGCAAAGGTCTAAATGTAAGCCATATCGAATTGCAAAATGATCACCATTTGCAGATATGCAGAAAAGCTTATACATTAGCAACAGTGAAAATAATAAGCAGTGATGACAGTCAATTTAAGAGAAAGACATGGAACAAGTTCTTAACAGACACTTGTACAGGCACACTCACAGATGCATTGTATATGAAACTGGGCATATAGATGCCTGACAAATACAAACAAGTACACATGTATCCAATTTACATGGACACATGTCCATGTAAATATACAACCACACCAAGCTTATTTCTAGAATCCAGACCTTATTCAGAGAGTTACTAATCATTTATTTACAAAGAACTTCAGCATGAGCCGTTAAAAAATTAATCCATCTTCCCCCAAGTGTTGTTTAACACAATGATGATAGAATACACTGAAAAGAAATGTAGGAAATGAGCCATTTTACTCAAACAGACTTGGGATGATCTCAATGTGTTCAATTGAAACCAAAAAGAATTTTGCTGCCTTTGGATCCCAGACCAATCTCATGCCAGTCTGCTGCAACCATCACCACTATGGTACACAGTGCTCACCACTGACCTATTGCAGACAGTTAATCAAGAGCAGAAAGAGCAGCTTTCAAGGTACAAGTAGTTACTTGTTCTCAACTTTTTAAAGTTCATAATTCAGTCTTACTGTCATTTCTTTCCTCTTGCCGGTGCTTTTAAGAAAGGTAAAGCTGAGCAGAAAGAAAACCAGAGTCATTAACTGTTTGAAAGTTTAATGTGCTACCAAACCAGAATTAGATGTGATAATGAAATTTCCACTGCTGAAAGCAAACTCCGCTAACTGATGTATGTAGTGAGAAGGTGGTCACATCACCAGAGAATATAAATCATGCTCATTTTTTTTTTACTATTTCTCATTCATTTCTTTTTGTTTAAACTGGCCAAACCTCAAATTAGATGCAGCTTAGAATACATTAAAAAGTGTATTTAATAAAATTCTACTTGCTTCTTGTGGAAAATACATTTATATGCCGATGTCAGTCAAATAAAATATATATCAAGAGGCAAGCTAGAAAAATAGATACAGGTCTATAGTTTAGCATTTCTACACTTGATTCCTCCATCTTTATTGGTCAGAGGGCCCATCTAAGTCCTAAAGTCCTTTCTGCAGGTCCTATTATATGGCATTTCTCAGTGTGGCCTTCAAGGCACCATTAAAATTCTAATTTGCAATTTTCAACTTCATAATGGTTTGAAAGCACTATTTGAATTTAGTTTCAGTCTTCTCCCCAGGTGTAACAGTTATTCTGTGGAGAGCCAGGAAAGCCAGCAGCAAAGCTGAAGTTCCCAGTTAACCTCAGAACCACAAGTATAACCAAACTCTACTCCATATAGCATTGTTGTCAAGCCAGGTTGTTTGACAGCCTAGCCAGTTGCATTTTCAATGTGAAGACATTCAACTTAACATAAATGCATCAGGACCTAATCTCATTGTAACCAAGAAGCATCTATAGGTCAATTTCTGTGTTCTATGCTTAAGGTACTAAAGGTGGACCATGAGATTTGCTCAGATACAACACACACTTCTCTTTATCTTCATAAATACTGGTTTATTCACTCAAGCTCTCAGGCAGATTTCATCTACTTGCTGTTCCTCTTCCCAGGACATATTGGGCCCTTCGTTTCACCACTTCCACCTGAACACTCTTGAGATCACCAACTCATTACCTTATTTTATGTAACTGTAACCCCTCTGTACACCACCCTTAAAATAAATTTAAAAATACTTTTAAAAATAAATTATATCTGTTCCATGTTTACTTAAGCTGCTGTGTTTTCAAGGCTTTTTTCCCAAAAAAATCCTTTTTGCTCATCCCAAACTGACCTAACAGCTTTTTTCTCTCAGTCTGGGACCACTTTGGATTACCACTGTGTATCACTTCTCATAGTATTTCACGTACAGGAGTCACCAATGTGTAATGAAAGAATAGGTGACATCTAGGCTCTACTCGGAGAATTTCTCTCTTCCTGAGTGTATAACGTCTTCTATGATAAAGAGGATGGGCTTGGTGGGAGGAGACTATTTCTTAACAATCTTTATACATTTTCCATTACTAATAGGTTCATTGCACATAATAAAGGTTTGATACACTCTTCTTGAATTGCATGATTTAACTGGGTCAATCAGATTTGGTTAGGAGCACCATAGGATCATTCCAGAATTGATGAAGAGAAATGCCAGTGATGTAAGAGGCAATTTTCTTTGCTGAATCATAGCTGCGTTTTTATCACACTAGGCTTTGGAAGGTACCACTTTTCAAATTAAAGGCAAAAACAATCATCTTTCTGTGTAAATCATTTTTTAAAGTTCTCCAGCTCCTTTCAGGCAAGGGGGCATCTCTGTAAGGTGTTGACCTAAATTTCTTCTGACCTAATTTCCTTGTAGCAAAAGGAATTGAGTGCAGCCAGCCCCCACTGTGGAAAGGTTTTGTTCTACATCACTGTCAAATTTCAATGACAAATGGAATGAACTTTGTTAGTCCTTTGGAGATTGCAGAATAGCTCAAGATCTTCCCCTCTAATATCTAAGAGGATTTCAGCGATTTGTCCTGCTGGCAACAAAGTGTAAAAGGGCCTCCCTCTGTCCTTGTTCATTTCCCATGAGTAGTCAGGCACGCCCCACTGAAGTGCCAGGCATTACCTGCAAATATTATTACTGCCCAGAAGCTGAAGAGAAAGTTGCTGATGAAGTGAAGAAGAATAGAAGTGGCAAAATAGGCTCTTTAGACGCTTAAATTAAAACTAGAAACATTTCTCAGCACAGTAAACTCTACCTTGGTATAGTACTTAGTATTTTGAAACAAAAATAAACTAACTTCTCATAGGATTAAAAATATAATTGTTCTCCCAGTGATACAAATAAACTAAATATCTACTTTCTACTATAATGAGATCATATTATTTGTAATATATATGTTTTTGAGCAGGGAGAGCCTAATGAAAGAGTAGGCTTTGGCTCAAAAATCTCAGTAGTTATAAAAGTTATGAAACAATACACAGGAATATAATAGAAATGCTTTCCATTAATTTTCTTTAAGAAAAGACAAGACCAAGAACAGTGTTAGTTTATTACTGTTCAGCAAAGGAGGGGTATACTAAATTTCTGCTCAGAGCTTATTTTCTGTGTTCTTATTAACTAGTACCCATCACTATGTGCTTTCTTGATTCTAAATGCAGCTTCAGCATGGAATTGACTGACTTGAAGATTCAGAATTTAATAATTGCTTCATTTAATATAATGAATGTGGCTTACAATGTTTAAAATTACCAGAATTCTCTTTGATTACACATTATGGCTTGACATGTTACTCCACTATTTCCATTGGAAGACTCTTGGAAGGCCTTAAGGCACCACACCCTGCCAGTTGGTAATTCTGGTAGCAAAGTCCATGGAAGGTCAAAGAAAGCAGCTGCCCCAGCAATTCAGCCTAAACCTAAATGAAAACAGCAAAGAGCATAAAAGGAGAGAAAAGTTGACAAAGACAAGCAAGAATCAGCTTCAAAGAGAAAAGACCTAAGAAAACCAGCAATAAATTAAAACAAAAAAATAAGTGTAGGGGAAATGTTAATAACACACAAGGAGATAAGAAGAAAAATCATTGGAAAGGAAAATAAGGCTTTCAATCACAAAACAAACAAAAATAAACCAAAAATCCTGATCAACTCTTAACAGATTCCCCCCCCCCCCAAAATCAGAAACAGAGTAAATAGATAGGTTGTTAGGAACAATGTTCACAAAAAAAATGCACTCCCTTACATACGTAACTTAATCCCTCTGTGTATCACCTTGACAATAAAATTAATTTTTTTTAAAAAAGGGGAAAAAAAGAGAAAGAAGTTGAATGAGACATTTTGTCTCAAGTAACCCTCAACTACCCTCAAGTAACCTTGAGGGTAGACATTGCTCCAGGTTCCAGGCAAACACATGGGAAATGCTTTGCTTCCCCCCAGATCATATTACATGAAGTCTAGCACAACTAATTGTTTTGAATAGCATATCTCACAGTAGCCTGATGCATAGTACTAAACCCAGGAATATGTGTATGTTGATAGGGAGAAGAGAGACACAGAGAGAGAGAGAGAGAGATGAGAGGAAGATATGTGTAATTGGACTGTGTGACTGGGTTTTCAGCAGAGGAAGGAGTGGCATAGTACTTTGTTCAAAGAGAATAGGTTGTTCCCTGATTGCACTTGTATCCCTAGAAGAATCATATACCCAAGGACAAAAAAAATTCTTCAGTCAAGTCAAAGGAAATTATTACTCTATGAAGTTGATTTTGGAGACTGAATTTCTTGGCTTATTTCTGGAAGCTGTGAAAACTAGCAAAAACATCCCAGTGTGAAGCAAAATTTGAAAAGTTCACTTAATAGAATTTTTTCCAAGTCTTTCCATTTCCTAACAAATGGGGCAATGTCATTCTTTCTGATGGAGGCATAGAATTCCATTGTGTATATATACCACATTTTCTTGATCCATTCATCTACTGAGGGGCATCTGGGTTTGTTCCATATCTTAGCTGTGGTAAATAATGCTGCAATAAACATAGTTGTGCTGGTAGCTTTAGTATGGTCTTGTTAGTAAGCCAGGCCCAAAGAAACATAGATCCCATGGTTTCCCTTATTTGCAATAACTAGTATATGTCTGGAATAAGTAGAAAAGGTCAAAAGCTATGTACATATGACCAGGTAAGCTGAAGTTAAGTGAAATGAACACCAAGATGAGGACACAAGTGTTTTTTTTTCTTTCTTGCTATTGTTTCTAACATATTCATAAGGTACTATGTGATTTTTTTGTTGCTTTATATATTCCTCCCCCACGGTATAACCCCTGTTTTCACTGTATTTGATGTCCGTATAATGTGGGGAGGGGAAGGGAAAAAACAAAATGTTAAATAGAAATACAGATTGACCCATTGTAACAATGAGATGTACAAGACACTATGTTGTAAAACGAACTTTACAATTTAGGAGGGGGAGGGAGTAGTTGTGGAGGTGGGAGGGAAGGGATGGTAGGGGAAAAACAAAGGAGGAGGCAACAATGCTTGATAAGAAATGTACTCATTATCTTGCTCATGTAACTGTAACCCCTCTGTACAGTATTTTCACAACAAAAAACTTACTTAAAAAATTTGACAAGTTCATGGCTCACTAAGAAATGGTCTCAGTAGAGACCATTACAAAATGGCCCAGGACAAGTGTTAGGAAAATTACACACCTTTCCTTGGTCTCTTGCATACGCTAACGTCTTCTAATTAGGAACATACTGCACCTTGAATCACCTATGAGGCAGTAAAGCTTTCAGCAAGCAAGTAAAATGGAAACTTAAAGTACATGCCCACATGAATAGATGTTCTGAGAAGAACTATAGAGTCATTCATTCTTTTTTTCTTTTTTTGTCAGTGGTGGGGTTTGAACTCTGGTCTTGGGTACTGTCCCTCAGCTCTTCAGCTCAAGGTTAGTGATCTACCACTTGAGCCACTGCACCACTTCTGGTTTTCCGGTTTTCTGGACTGGCTTTGAACTGTGATACTCAGATCTCAGCCTCCTGAGTAGCTAGGATTTCCGGCATAACCCACTGGTGCCCAGCTTGAGTCATTCATTCTTGTAAGGACTAGCTTATCATGATTGTGGATTATGGGATCTATCTGAGAAGGACAGGGTTTATTAGGAAGGCAGCATTTCACCATGATCCTGCTGCAGGTCTTCTCTCAGTCAAACATGGAATAAAGGACAGCTTCTAAAAACCATTTTGTACTTTATCAAGAACAAAGATAACAATTTGAAGCAAAAGCCAGGTCAGATTTAGCTTTTCATAAAGTTGGCTCGGCCTGTCTCAGTTCAAGGGAAAACCTTGCTGAATCTCTGCTTTCAGAAGCCACAGTAGATTGAACAATCAGACTGTTTGAAAAACCCATCATCCCACAAGGATTTGTGAAGTGTTGAACGTCTGGCATATGGATGTTCTGAATAAAAAGATTTTGCCAGGAGTTTTGAGAGCAGAGATCCACAATTAATTCTGACTGCTTGGATCAATAAAGATTGTTTTCCTTTGAAACAGAGCACCTATAAAATTATGTAATTTGAGGTATAGGAAAATCATTGACGAACAAGCAGAGTACATTGCTGCCCACAGAATCCATTTGGTAATCATTTCAACATGAAAAGTAAGACCATTATTTTGATAGGACAAATGCATTTGAAAGTCATGAAAGATGGTATCAGTGAAAAATTATATTCGCATAAAAAGCATTTTCAGCACAGACTCATTCAGGTATAGCACTAGTCACACCAGAAATGCAATTCAGTGTGAGTTCTTTCCTAAAGGAAAAATACATGTGAGAATTTAAATTATTTTGTCTAGCACAGCTGCTGCTTGTACTGCAAAAGCAGAGATGCAGATGATGACAAGGTAGAATGGAACTTGACACCTCCATTGGCAACTAGCCAAGAATACCGAATGTTTTAGCCAGTCTGTGGCATGTGATCCATTTCTTAATTGTTGATAACATATAATTAGGACAATCTAAGCCTAGTTTAATGAATGCAATAAGTTAAACTGCAGTGCTTGACTATACTTGGATAGACTTTGTTAGTCTTGGAGCATAAAACTGCAGAGTAACATTTTATAAACAGTACAAAATGGAATCTTCCCTTTACAAACTATCAGCCTAGAATTATGGCCAACATCCTAACCCACAGTATAAATTCTGCACACTGTATAAATGTCAACTGATATTCATGGCCAATGTGCCCAAAATAAATATTCCCCTTGAAGATTTTAAAGGTAAGATTTATGTGAAGAAATTGGGCACATATTTAAAAATGACAGACTACACGTTCTGCTAATCAGTTATCAACCTGATTTATTTTGACAGGCTTCTTTCTAAGATGATCAGAGCTCAGTTTAGTGTACTACAGGTTTTTTTTTCAAAATGTAATGATTTTCTTGAAAATAATGAATTGATTATTAACTTCTACTAAAATAGATTCACTGCACTTATCTTTCCATGCTCATAATACTTGTTCCTAGAATTTGTAAAACATTGTAAAGACTTCAGAAGACCTTCACCCAAGGTCTTTTGACAAACAAAATCAACTAAATCTTTCATATATCTGCTAAAAGATTTCTTTCTTTCCAAATTGGGTGGGTGTAATTACCAAAATATGAAGTAACACCAAAAATTTAAAAGTTTTTGAAAAATGCTTTCTTTTTACAAAAAAAAAAAAAATGAAGAAAAAAAAATGTTCTTAAGAGGGAAACACTATTTAACCATAGCGTGCATGCTTTTTCTGATTTTTTTTTCTTTTTGGTCTTTAAATTTGTTCTAATGCTATCTGAATTGATTTTTAGTCTCAGTCATCCCAGAGGAACTGTCTTGGGTGAAGTTCTTATCGGGAAACTGTAATGAAGAATCAGCTCGCGAAGTTGTTATTATGGTGCTCATATATCTGAAGAAATTTTTAGTGGAAATAAAATTCCAAAGCACTAAATTTAGAGTATTTCATTTCCTAGTAAGAGGCATAAAAATAGTACTACTAGATACAATTTGAATTCCAAGAGGGAGATATGTATTTCTGAATGATGCTCAACCGTGTACATTCTAGAAAGCCAGTTTCTTTCCACAGGCCTTGAGATAAATTTAAAATCATGTTAACTAATTTCCAATCTCTAAAGGATAGTACTATTTTAAAAGGAGACTTTTCATTTTCACATTTTCAATTTGATGTTGCTTTACAAAGCAGAGTCACAAATATTTGAAAATGTATTATTTACATATGTTTAAGAAAAAATAAGCATAATATTTTTATAGTTCTATATACTACATTGCATTCGCCCAGGGAAAGGAGAACTAAGAACATCATGGTTATACATAAAAATTCTAAGTTTAAGTCATATTTTCCATTCAAAAAATCAATTTACAACTGACTTGTTGAATCATAACCTCTTTGTACAATTGATTAAAGGTGATAAAAATAATTTTTAAATGATTGCTACAATGTGCACAAATTAACAAAATTATCTTCAAGGAATGAAAATTCCCAGAAATCATGACAAAGTACAAGTCTGAAATTAAAATGATTATAAGTATATTTAAATATAATTTTTAATAAAACTCTGACAACTGCTCAACACTGTACACAATTTGTAAGTCAAATTGCCTTCCAGAAGTGCTGCTTATGGCTACATGAAGAGGGGGAGATTTTCTTCATCTTTAAATTTTTATGTTTTATGATTAAATCATTAAAAGCAACAGAAGAAATTCTTACAATTTTACATAGCCTTTTTATTTCTAGGTTCATAAGAAGAAAAATAATTGTTATCTCTCTCAAAAACACAACTGAAACATTTGCAGATCTATAACTTTGATGTGAATGATAGATAAACATAAAATTGTTGAAGAGGAATAAACAGTAATGCTACTTTTTCCATCCATTATGTGTACTTTTATATGTACATAAATATATATTTGAGTAAAAACTTTTATGCATTGAATTATACAAGTGCAATAAAGAAAAATTATTCTCAACTTATGGTGTTCTGTGCACACAGGAGAGAAGAAGGGAAGAGTTCATGTTATAATTGGCTTTGGTTTTATCTGTTCTTACAAACTGTCCTTAAACGAAATTATTCACAAAGCAATCCACAGCGCCATCCTGTAAATTAAAATGCAAACCTCACGTTAACACGAATAAATCTGCCCATAATTTCAGATACTATTTTAGGAAATGTGGTCATTATGAGTGTTTCTTTTTATAATGAATTTTGAATTTGGGATAAATTTTGGCTCATAATTAGAAAGGAACACTAAGAGTGAGAGATAAACTGTCAGGCAATAGTGCGTAATGCACTATATTTCTTTTACAAATATTCAATTCTATACTTTTAATTATCAGCTTGCCCCACAAAGGAAATACTTCTTCAGGTAAAGTGAATGCAGCAACTTTGTGAAGGATTCAAATAATTTTCTAGTTATATTTTCCATATTATCATAATTTAATTTTCATCTTAATCTGACATGGCCTTCTACAAATAATGAAGTCTTATGGAAAGAAAACTTGCCATCATGTAAAACAGAATTTTACACTTTAACAATCATAAATAAATTTTATTAAACCTTTGTTTTTGCTGACAAAACACCTGGAAAACAATCTTTAAAAATGCCAGTTTAAAAAGTCAACAACATTGTACTATGAAAGTCATTTTTGTTGTTGGTATTGATAAAAGAAGTCTTTACCTGGTTGTCTCTATGACTGTAATTACTTCTCCTTTTTTATGAGCTGTATACTAAATATAATCTACAAAATCTTATTCATTTTTAGTTCACAATAAAACCAGATCTCCACTTTTTCTACTTGCTAGACAAAATGAATTAGAAAATGATTCTTCCTGTTAAGTTGGCCAGAAGCTAGAGTAAAATTGCACATTCAGCCACAAGGATTGCTAGACGTTTAACTATACCCACGTACCCACGTAACTGTACAAGAAATGTATTTTGAAGCTATCAAAGCGACGTATTTCGTAATACTCCTCAAATCATGTTTCTTCTTGCTAATGCCAACACAGTAGTCACATTTTCTTACATCAGGGAAGGATGAGTGTTTAGCTGAGAAGTAAGAATTTGGGTGGGGGGTGGTTCAGAGATGGGAAGGGATGGGAAGGGGAAACAAAGGAGGAGGCAACAATGCTTGATCAGAAATGTACTCATTATCTTGCCCATGTAATTGTAACAATTGTTACATAAAGTAAGAATTTGTAAAGAGTAAATCCATTTGCTAAGTTCTTTGAGGGCCTACTTCACATTTCAATGAATGAGCCTGAGAACTCATGTACAGAAATCTTTATAAAAAGAGACTTTGGTCTAGAACATGAGGCTGTTGTTCCCTATTAGAAGGACTTAGTACAGAGAAAGAAAAGAAAAGTCCTTCTGTGTTTGTATTATAAGAATGGACAGAGTGGAAAGCAACCTAGGCCTACCTCTAAATCTCTCTCTAGTTTTCATTCATCTTAGTGGTTGGGTATGGGAAAGCCAAAAAAAGTATAACCTCTAAATTTGTATTTGAGTCTAGAACATGTTTTATAACTTCTCCCACACCAACCTCATAAGAACTCATCTATTGGTTTTAACCAATGCCTTTCTAGACTCCCTCTGGTTTCCATTGGGATCCAAATAAAAACCAAGAGTTCTCACAGTAACCTATCCACAAACCCAAAGGCAATTGACAAAGAAACCTAACCTGAAGCTGTTAAACAAGGTGCTTCCATGGCAAAGATCCAATGTGGGTTTTCCACCAATGAACTACATGGAACTAAACCAGAGATTGGAGAATATGACTTTATTCTGATAGCCCCTTCCTCTTTTCATTCATTTACCTCCCTCCCAAGGACCCTCACTCCACCTTTCAAGTGCCAGTTTCCTGATGTTCATTTTGTTAAGACTCTGAGTTTTTCTATGGAATTATGCCACTTGAATTCTCACCTGCAAACAGGGTATTTCTGTTGATACATTTGTGGACACTTGCATACAACACCACATTGTTTACTTATATTCTTATAAATTAGTTCTAGCTTCCAAATATGAAAGAAAACATGCATTCTTTGTCCCTCTGGGCCTCATTTACTTGACTTAACATAATTTTTCCAAGTCCATTACTTCTTTGTAAATGATATAATATAATTCTTCCTAATGGAAGCAAAACTAAGAAAATGGGGTGGAGGGTTAGGGTTGGCTTGTGAAGAATTAGGGAGGATGATAAAAGGGTTGACATCAATCAAGATGCATTGTATTTTAAAAAAACATTAAAAAAAATTGTGGAATGGTAATTCCTCTGTACCTCTATTTAAAGATTATAAAAATATAATTTGAGGGGTGGGAAGTTGGCTCAGTGGTAGAGCACTTGCTTTGCATGCCTGAGGCCCTGGATTGGATTCCTCAGCACCACATAAGCAAAAAAAGAAAAAAGCCGGAAATGGAGCTGTGGCTCAAGTGGTAGAGCGCTAGCCTTGAGCTGAAGAGCTGAGGGACAGTGCCCAGCCCCAGAGTTCAGGCCTCATGACCTGACCAATACAATATATATATATACACACACACATATATCTATATAATTTGAAAACAAACCAAATAAAGAAAAGAGTAGAGACTGAGATTCTGAGGCATCATGCTAACCCAAGTCACATGCTAGACAACCATACAAGAATAAAAGGTGCCCACAGTTCATATCAGCTGTTGTACCTACAAGACCAAAAGATAAAGGTATGCTTTCAGGAATAACAGATCAGTAGAACTCCACACCAAATGATTCCTTCTTTTCCCTACCACTCTTAGACTATGAAAGCATCCAGACACTAACTTGAAGAGGTGCCCAGAAGTGGACAGAAGGCTGAGAAATCTGGGAAACTAAGCATGTTTTCCTAAATAAACAGCATTACTTTAAAAAATGGCTTTAATTATTTGGTTGGACTAAATTTTAAAATGCATAGGGCTCTAAATTTATAAGAAAACCAAAATAGTCACAGGCAAAATAATGGAGCTGTTTTCTAGCCACATGCAATTTGCTCTGAGCATGAAGTCAATGTTACATAACCAACAAAAGAAGAAAGTTTCTGCAGAAAACATAGCTGCTTCTCCAACACATATTCTTACACACATGCAAGATCAACATGGTAGTTGGTGAGGAAAGAGTAGCAGCTGGGTGTACCCCAAATTGTCTATGAGAAATGACCATGTTAATTACACAGGCCAAATAACTCCTTGGATTTCCTTTTTCTGTATATCTAAGTCCAATTAACAACAACAAAATAAAAAGCTTGCTCTTTCTTAGTTTGTCTGCAAGGAGGAAAACAAACACCTTTCAGGGTTATTTGGAGAAATAAAATGATTTATATAGAGTTAAGAGCTTTCTGTAAACTGTCGAATACTATGTAGTGCATTGGCTTTAGAGAGTCCCTTGTCCCTTCAAGGATTAGTTGCCAGTTGCCTTACTGTGGCCCAAACACAATGGAACCAAATGATCATGAAATAAAATCTCTGAAACCATGAGCCACAATAAACCTTTTTACCTGTAAGGTACTTATTTCATTTATCTGTACACACATACACACACACACACACACACACACACACACACACACACACATACACACACACACACACACACACGTACACACACATTCTATCTACTGATTTTGTTGTTGTTTTTTTTTGTTTTGGGTCCAGTAGTGGGGCCTGAACTCTGGGCCTGGGCACTGTCCCTTAGCTCTTCAGCTCAAGGCTAGTGCTCTACCACTTGAGCCACAGCACCACTCCAGCTTTTTTCTTTTTGCTTATGTGGTGCTGAGGAATCAAACCCAGGGCCTCATGCATGCAAGGCAAGCGCTCTACCACTGAGCCACCTTCCCAGCCCCTATCTACTGTTTTTTAATCTCTATCCTTTCCCCCACCTCTCTTCGTCCCTCTCCTTTAGTCAGTTATGCCAGAATGAAAACTTGGGCATAAATGATGGTCGAATTTCCATCACTATCATGACAAGGCCTGAGCTTCCAAGTCTTATCAGTCACCTGAAAAGTGTTTAAACGTGCTTCCTCTTCTCCTCCTCACAGTGGCTGACCTACCCACATCTTACTTCTTTCTCTGGCACCAGTTAAGTATCCTTCAAACAATCATTTGCTTCTTAATGTTTCCCTTTTGGTCATACTGCTGCTCATTTCTGAATGTGTCATTTTTTTCTCCAAGATCCTCTTGGTTTTTCTTTCCTCTATCATTGCATTTCTCCATTCCTCCATGTATTTTTTTTCTTTATACTAGCTTTCATAAAGAATATGAAACAGGGCTGGGAAGGTGGCTCTGTGGTAGAGCGCTTGCCTTGCATGCCTGAGGCCCTGGGTTTGATTCCTCAGCGCCACATAAGCAAAAAAAAAGAAAAAAGCCGGAAGTGGTGCTGTGGCTCAAGTGGTAGAGCGCTAGCCTGCGGTATCAACTGACTCAATCCTGTAATTCTAGCTACTTGGGAGGCTGAGATTGAGAAGATCTTGTTATGAGGCCAGCTAAAGCTGAAAAAAGGTTAAAAGGCCCTTTTCTCTATTGATGGAGCACAAACCTATTATCCTTAACATGAAAGGAAGCACGTTGGGCATATCACAATGGTTTTCACTATGCATGTAATATTTTTTGCCAGACCATCAGTTAATTGAGATATAATTGACTTGTACCTTTAGGGAACTGAACTTTCATTTTTTCATTCTAATGGGGAAAATGAGATTAAAATACAATGAGAAAAAATACAAATGGATATGAAATGTATAACTTGTCCTTTTCAAATTTCCCATAAGCTTTTATTTTTGAGTGAATGGAGATTCTGATATACTATAAAACATTTTGCTAAAGATCTGAAAATGACTCATGATGAAAGCTAATTTCCTGATTTTATGTAAAACTGCAACCATAATTCCTTAAATGTGGAGATATTAACTGTATGATTTACAAATAATTCACTTGATCCTATAAGAAAACTAAGTTTCTAGCTAGGAATCAATATGTCACAGCTGTCATTCTAGCTACTCAAGAGGCTGGGATACTGATGATCACAGTTTGAAACCAGCTCAGACAGAGAATTCTTAAAACTCTATCTCCAAAATAAACAGCAAAAAGCATGACTAGAGATATGACTCAAATGGTAGAGTACCAGTTGAGTTCAAACTCAGGACCTGACTTATTTGGAGGTGGTAGAAAAGAAAGCTGATATGAGAAAAATAAACCTCAATTTATGAGAAGCTAATCAAAGTGGAATTGCACATCTAGCAAAAAGCAACATCATAGTTACAACATGACTTTACCAGTCTCTTCACAGCTCCAATCAGCTTCAGTTTACTGATTAATTAAAAATGACTAATTACAAGCAGCTAGAGCCTATGCTAGTATGGGTATATTTTTCATAGGCCCATTTTTTTATGTTTTTATTGTAAAAATAGTGTACAGAGGGGTTACAGTTACATGAGTAGGGTAATGAACACATTTCCCATTGAGCATTGTTACCTCCTCCCTTGATTTTCCCCTACCATCCCTTCCCTTCCCACCTCCCTAACTCCCCCAGCCCCAAGTTGTAAAGTTCGTTTTCAACACAGTGTCTTGCACATCTCATTGTTACAATGGTCCAACCAGTGTCCTTGTTTCATCATTTTGTTATTTCCCTTCCCCTCTCCAACTTAGAAAATTGGATATACAAGATTCAGAGCATTGACATCAAATACAGTGAAAATAGTGGTGATATCATGGGAAAAGAACATACAAAAGAAACCAAAAATCATATAGTACATTTTAAATATGTTAAAACAATAGCAAGAAAGGAAAGACAAATTGTGTCCCTACCTTGGGGTTCATTTCACTTAACATCATATTATATGGTCATATGTACATAGCTTTTCAACTTTTCTACTTGTCCTACACATGTACTAGTTATTGCAAATAAGGGAAACCATGGGACCTATGTTTCTTTGCACCTAGCTTACATCACTTAATATAATTTTTTCCAAGTCTTTCCATTTCCTAACAAATGGGGCGATGTCATTTTTTTTGATGGAGGCATAAAATACTATTGTTTATATATACCACATTTTCTTGATCCATTCATCTACTGAGGGGCATCTAGGTTGGAATCTCAATGTTGTTTTGATTGCATTTCTTTTATGGTCAGAAAAGTTGAGCACTTCTTCATGTGTTTATTGCCCATTCTTATTTCCTCTTCAGAGAAGTTTTTCTTTAAGTCTTTAGCCCAGTTGTTGATGGGGTGGTTGTTTCTTTAAGGATTTGTTGCTGGGGAAATTAGTTTTGTGAGTTATAAGTATATTTTAGATATGAGACCCTTGTCCATTGTATGCGTAGTGAAGATCTTCTCCCAGTCCATGGGCTTTCTATTGATCTTGCTAGCTATGTCTATTACCATGCAGAAGCTCTGCAGGCTTCATGTAATCCCATTTGTCCAACCTTTCTTTGATTTGTTGTGTTTCTGTGTCTTTGTTAAGAAAATTTCGGTCTGTGCTAAGGAAACCTAGGGTTTCTCCTATTCCATCCTGTAATGTTTTCAAGGCATCTGCTCTGATTTCAAGGTCTTTGATCCATTTGGAGTTGATTCTAGTGCAGGGTGATATATAAGGATCTAGCTTTAGTTTTCTACAGGTGATTAACCAATTTTGCCAGCACAATTTACTGAAGAAGCTGTCTTTCTTCCATTCTATTTTTTTTAATCTCCCTCATGGAAGATTAGATGGCTATAGGTCTGTGACCACAGACCTGGGTCTTCAGTTCTATTCCATTGTTCCTCAGGTCTGTTCTTGTGTCATAAGCCCATTTTTATGTCATCCCGTTTTTCTTTTTCTACTTTGTCAAATGGATGATAGGAGTGGCAAATAATGAAGACGAGGGTGGCATATTCATAAACATGATGAGTGCTTCAAAAATTTGGTGGATAAAATTTAAGCTCTGGAAAAGGTCCCTCCATAGCTAATATGTGTCTGCAGGACATGAACAAGAACCAGGAAACCTGAATGTCAGCTGTGGGCTGTGTGACATTGTGACTGTGAGGAAAGCCCTGAAAGACAGAGTAGAGAGAGAAAAACCCACCAAGTTTTCTCAACAGATCGAAGCTACCTACGCTGAACCACTTGTCCATGATGCGGCTCCTTTCATGGCATGAAGTCAGTTTCAATTTGGTTTATTGCTCTTAAAACCAAAATATATTAACTGATCTTTGGGAGAAAAGAGGAGGTTAAAAGCATGGTAGCTCACACTTTCTTTCGTAGTTCATCCTTATCTGTAAAGTCACTGAAAAGGAACTGGATTTCACTTATTAAAGTTTAAATATGTACAAGAACCATTAGGCTTGCACAAATATGACTTCCAAGAAGCACATACTGAGGTCTCAACTGTGGTTCAGGGAAATAGCAGATGCCTTTGCAAGAACCGAAGAAAGAAAGAGAATAAGCCCCTGCATCCTGTACAACTCAGAGTGCCCGTGAATATCCCATCTGGTTTACAGGTGACAGAAACAGAACACAGGGGGAAGAGGAGACTGGAAGGGAACATGTAAGTAGAATAGCCTCTGAATGGAGCTTCTCTACTAAAGAGGGAAAGGGGGAAGTTTTCCACCCACACATTGAGCATTCTGTTTCTATTTTGTGAAGCTATACCCCATTCCAGGCCTCCTGAAAGGCCATGGGGAAAATAGACTTCAGCAAAGCAGAAGACAGAATGACCCACAGTGCAGTTCTGGAAGACAGCCAGTTCCCTAGCACTGATGTGGTCCCACTTAACTCCTCTGGGGTGGACACATGTAGAAGCTTAGTGACAGCAAGCTATGGCAGCAGCTGGTGAACATGGAACTGCAGTGGAATCACTGGCAAGTAGGGTGGGCCCAAGAAATGCTGCAGAAAACGCTGAAGTGTAATTTCAAGCAATGCCGCATTGTTTGGGAATGTGGGAAACCACAGGAGTAAACAGGCCTCGCTGGCTGGCAACAGACAAAAATAAGGCAAGATTTTCCTTTCTTTTTTTGTTTTTTTTTTTTTTTTATTCTGACCCAACAGAGAAACCAGATCAAAGATCTGGAACAGTTGGCTTAGAACTCCCATTCTACCCTATAGATTCATCTCTAACAATTGTTTATTGTATAATACTATGTGTCACACACCAACACCACAGCCTGGCAGTAAATAAGACATTCTTTCTTTTAATGTACTCAGATGTTTTATATAGATATAGATATATATATATGTATACCTATACATACATGCATATATGCATATATATGCATACATGTATATATGTAAGATGTGTGCATGTACATATATGTATACATATGTATATACACATAGATATATGTACATATCATATTTTCTGTAACTATTTTCTATTTGATGTTTCTACTTATATAGTGGCAGAAATGAGGCCTATGTCTCTAGGTGCTTCTAACTTGAGGGCCTTAATGCCAAGTCTTTTTGTCACCATGTTAACTCTGTGTATTGTGGGGAAGCTGCTTAGTGCTATTCTCCCTAGGTGCTATTCTCCCTGTCCTCCCCACAGGAAAACAGAAGCAAGATCCCCTAGGTCTGGCTCTCACATCATGGTTTCACCCTCTCAGATATTTCTTTTCTTTTGCATTGCAGGCATCAATTGGGCTAGGGGTAAGGCTTTCTTCAGCATATAAATGTTTTGTTTTCTTTCTTAATTCCCTTCTCTTTTCTAGATTTATGAAATCTTTTCTGAATCTGGGCTGGAGAAGACACAATCCCCTGTTATTCTTTCAAATCTATCTTCTAATTTGATTATTTAACTTGGGGTTGTAAAAATGAAGACATTAAGTCTTTCAATATTATTTGTCTTCCTTTGTTGACCCTTCCTTGAAGTGTCCATACTTCCTGAGTGCAGAGGAAGAGTAAAGGTATGTGACTCAAATAGTAACTGCCTGACTAGCATGTATAAGGTCCTGAATTCAAATCACAGTAAATGAGAGTGAGAGAGAGAGAGAGAGAGAGAGAGAAAGAGAGAGAGAGAGAGAGAGATCAGCAGCGGTGTAGAGAGAGATTTATAAGATGGGTCTTGAAAAATGGGTTGGTGTTAACCAAAAGAAAAAGTAAATCAAGGAAAAGATCTGAGCAAGGCTTTAGAAACAAAAGTAACCCAACATACTTTCAAATCATAAAATGACATAGAACAAAATACAAACTAGCACAAAAGGAGAGTTAAACCCCTGCTTTCACTATATTTGATGTCAGTATAACATGTGGAGGAGATGGGGACAAACAAGTCGTTTAAGGATTCAGGTGGACCTGTTGCAACAATGAGAAGTACAAAATGTCATGTCAAAACCAGCTTTACAATGTCGGTGTGGGGGGGGAGGAGGGGTATGACTGGGTGGGGGGGAGGGGGGAGGCTGGGAAGGGAGGTCAAGGGTAAACAAAGGAGGAGGCTGCAATGCTTGGTAAGAAATGTATGCATTATCCTGCCCATGTAATTGTAACCCCTCTGTACAGTATGTTCTCAAATAAAATAAAATAAAATTTTAAAAAAAAGGAGAGTTAAATATCATTAACAGAATGAAATGTCCACCATTAAAGGAAAAATGACTAACATTTTATTTCACATGTTTAAGAATCTATTTAAAATTTACATCCTTTCCCTCATGGTAAAAGTTTAAACCCATGGAAGGAGAGCTGTGACTCCAAGTGATAGAGTGCTACCCTTGAGCAAAATAGCTAAGGGATAGTGCATAGGCCCTGAGTTCAAGCCCCATGACCAGAAATTTCAGTTTAAAAACTGAAATCTTTGAAAGGAAACAAAACTGGAAGAATGTTCAAAGTAGTGCTCACATATAAAATTATTAGGAATATTTTCCTATATTTCTCCAGCAAAGGTCTATTTAAAGAGTCCTACCAGAATAGGTAAGTGACATCTCACTATGTGGAAAAAGAGGTCCCAGACAGTACTGCTATGCCTGAATTCAAAGTTCAGTTCAGTGTTTCATAACTGACTTGTTCAAATGTTTGGTTAAAGAAATGTGGAGACACAACAGACATAGCATTTATTTTTAGTCACCCACGAGCATTCAATTTCCTATCAGCTGTCTGCGTTACATGTGTAGCCTCACTTTCGTTCTGTGAGAGCTGTAGGAGTATCCAAGCACTGGCAAGGAGAACCCCCCAGAACACACATCACTCTTCCCAACTTACTTTTCAGTATCCTGAATTGAAGAATGCTCAATGAATCTGACAGAGTGTTACTGAAGTCTCAACTCTAAATAAATAGTTTAAAATAAAAAGTTGTATAAATATCAGTCTGTGCCAATGATGTGGTTTGAGAGGGAGTGCCATAAACACAAAGTAAATTAAATGGGATCTACTTTTGTGGGGTAAAAGGCTACTTAGACTGGTTATTATAGAGAAAATTTTGTTGTGTGGTGCGACAGCACGTACCCATGTGGCTAACCTACAACTGGTAGAAGAAACAAATCCCACCCATACCTAGGAGCGGTGCCACAGCCAGACCACAATTCCTGTGGGGATGAACTTAATTTGCTGAAAATGAAGGCCAGGCTCTGTTGCAGCTCATTAGCTGGTTACAGACACACTGCGAGAGAAGAAAGTGGAATTTAGTCGATGTTCCAACTTCTACATGTGCTGTGAATAAAACAGACTATTGTTTTTTTTTTTTTGATAAAGAAGTATTGTTTTGTGTGTGCAGATTGGCTAAGTAAAGCCAGCAGAATTTTTTGGCCAAATATAGTCTCTTGCTCACTCCTAAAAATCCTAGCTTTCAAATTAGGAGCTGAAGTCATTGAAAAAAAAAAAAGTTTACATTCCTGAAGCTTGCTGCAGAAAAGCCAAACAAATGTTTGGCTTAAAGCTCACTTACATCTCTTTCATGAGCCTTTTCTTTAGCATAGAAGAACACCCATTTCTTTTATCAAGTCATTGGAAAGCCGTGTGTGTGTGTGCGTGTGTGTGTGTGTGTGTGTGTGTGTGTGTGTGTGTGTGTGTGTGTGTGTACATACTCAGCAACTGTACTATGGGGTCAGTGTAGTAGTTTTAAAGCATGTGAATTTAAAGAAACCAAGTTTTTATAGCTTCTGGCATAATTTAGGTCACAGTCACAACTGAGACTTTTTTTAAGCATCATTAACCACTGAATGGACAAGGAATGTGTTATTTTCAAGGAGTTTCTTTGGTGCCAGTTCATGCAATAAAAACCTAAAGACAGGGTCAAACTGGGAGGGTAACTCGGTATGTACTTGCCCTTGTGATGCACTTTTTTAAACCATAAAAATAGTCGGCTTTTTGGTATTCAGTCTCTAAGCTCAAATTGGAAAACATGAACGGATGTCATCAGTGTGTTGGAGATAGGCCAATTTCTGTGTAGTCCATCAGGTTGGGGATTTGGACTTTAAAGAGCCTCTAAAGATGACCAGATTGTAGAACTGAATATGTAATAATAGTATTTGTTAGCTCTTAGTAGATCCCCCTCACAGCTTTCTTAATCACCCAGACTAGCTCTAGCTCTAAGAGAAGTGAGGTCTATTATATTGATGCCATTCATACACAACAAAATCTCAGTCTGAAAGAAGAAAATGAAATGGTTTAAATTAGAACTCTTAGTAACTTGGTTATTGATGACCTGTATCAGACCTGAGAGATGGGAGATGGACGGACCCCTGTGTCTGTCATGCTCAACATTGTCTCTCAGCTTTCTACCAGCTGTGGATGTTGATAGTGTTATTTCTCTTTCAGGGCTGATTTGCTGCTTTCTAAGCATAAAAGATTGTCTGAGAGAAGAGAAGAAAGTAAGAATAGTCCATGGTCAATGTCTAGCCTGATGGGCAGCCTACGGCCTCCTTCTCCTTGCAAACACAGAACAAACACTAGTATAGAGGGAATTTGTCATGCAAAAGGAATAAAATGAACTGTTTGCTATAAAATAATGCCAACAATTTGTTTTTTCCCTTCTGCTCCCCAAATTATACCACCATAAAATACAGTGAACACAGAGGTTATACCGTGGCGGAGGGACATACAAAGCAACAACAAAAAAATCATGTGGTACCTTATAAATACGTTAGAAACAATAGCAAGAAAAAAACCACTTGTGTTCTTATCTTGGGGTTCATTTCACTTAACATCATCTTGTCTGACCTTTTCTGCTTGACTCAGATATATAGTTATTGCAAATAAGGGAAACCATGGGACCTATGTTTCTTTGCACCAGGCTTACTTCACTTAATAGATTTTTTTCCAAGTCTTTCCATTTCCTAACAAATGGGGCAATGTCATTCTTTCTGATGGAGGCATAGAATTCCATTGTATATATACCACATTTTCTTGATCCATTCATCTATGGAGGGGCATCTGGGTTGGTTTCACATCTTAGCTATGGTAAATAATGATGCAATAAACATAGTTGTGCTGGTAGCTTTAGTATGGTCTTGTTTGTGATCCTTTGGGTAAATGCCCCAAGGTAGGATTGCTGGGTCACAGGGGAGCTCTATGTGGAGGGATACAGGTTGACCCATTGAAACAATGGGATGTACAAGATGCTATGTAGAACGAACTTTACCATTTAGGCCGGGTGGGGGCGGGGAAGGGGGGCAGGGAGGGCAAAGGACATAGGGGGAGCAAGGAAGTCAGCGAACATAGTTGTGGAGTTGGGAGGGAAGGGATGGTAGGGGGAAAACAGAAGAAGAGGCAACAATGCTTGATAAGAAATGTACCCATACCTTGCTCATGTGATTATAATCCCTCTGTACAGCATTTTCACAATAAAAAAAACTTATTAAAAATATGATTAGGGCTGGGAAGTTGGCTCAGTGGTAAAGCGCTTGCCTTGCATGCATGAGGCCCTGGGTTCAATTCCTCAGCACCACATAAGCAAAAAGAAAAAAGCCGGAAGTGGTGCTGTGGCTCAAGTGGTAGAGCGCTAGCCTTGAGCTGAAGAGCTGAGGGACAGCGCCCAGGCCCAGAGTTCAGGCCCCACGACCGGACCCAAAAAAAAAAAAAGATTAAAAATACATACAATTTTTAAATAAACATCAAACCTCTTGACTTTTTGCCACTTACACAATAACCCTACACTCTGCAAATGTGATTTTTTAACACAAGTTTAATTGACTTTAACCTGTATAAATTTTATTGTCACTATATTAGCAAACATATCAGCACCAAAGGAGGAGGAGAAATGCTTTAAGTTTTTATCAAGGATCATATAACTCAATTTTTTTTGCTTGACAGTATGGTTTTTTAACTCAGGGCCTCACACTTGTTAAGCTGGCACTTTATCCACTTGAGCCACACCTCCATCCTTGTCTGTTTTTTGCTGGTTATATTTTGGCCCCAGATGTGTCTGGTCACAAATCTAAGCCATAATGTGCTTATTTCAGTCTTGGTCACAATAGCATACCATGGCGTCTCAGGACCAGGCTTACCTGGAGTTTAGATCCTCTCAATCTCAGCCTCCCATTGAGTCACCACCTGGCTTATTCCGTCTACCTCCAATGAGTGTTTTAGTGTATTAAAATACACCAGAACCTCTTAGACTTAAGTCTGTAAATGCCACAGAGGTACAAAGGTCAGTTTTTAAGCGAATGGATAAAGATGTCCTTCAATTCTAAATATAGTACTACCTCATTAATGAGATGTGCCCAGACATATGTTCTCCAATTATTTATTTGTTGAATACAAAACCTAATAAATTATCTTTATCTGTATCTGAATCTGTATCTGTATCTGTATCTGTATCTGTTTCAGATACTTTATAAAGTATCTGAAATACTTTATAAATGTCCATACTTCCATAGACATATAAATAGTAATTTTACATTTTCTATTTGGGACCCTCATTGTGAATATCCATGATTATATGGTATAACTGTGAACTATTTGCCCTTTAAGGTGAATCATTTTTTCTTTTCATTTCAAGTCCTCAGTTTGGAGACTTTTCCAGTGCTGTTCTGTGTCAGCAGCATTTCACATGCTTTCTTCCAAGCTGTTTTGAGATAGAATAAAGTGATCTAGATATCTAATATGGTTAAGAATTTATGCTAACTAATAACAAAATATCTCCAGATGAAAGCCTACATAGAAGTTTTGACAATGGCATTTTCCACCAAAGAATTTAAATAGCCAAAACATAAGAGCGCTGACATAGGGGAAGAGTAGTTGCAATGTACCAGCCTCTGACCACCTCTAAAAACTCCAGTCCTTCAAAAAGCATTCAAATTTTTTTCTTTTCTTTTTTTAATTGTGAAAATACCATACAGAGGGGTTACAATTACATGGGCAAGGTAATGAGTTCATTTCTTATCAAGCATTGTTGCCTCCTCCTTTGTTTCCCCTTCCCATCCCTTCCCATCTCCCACCCCCCAACACCCCCCCACACCCCTGGCCAAAGTTGTAAAGTTTCTAACATATTTATAAGATGATTTTTGTTGCTTTGTATGTCCCTCCCCCACGGTAAAACCCCTGCTTTCACTGTATTTGATGTTGGTATAATCTGTGGAAGGGAAGGGAAAAAAAAAACAAATCATTTAAATAGGGATACAGGTGGACCCATTGCAACAATGAGATGTACAAGTCATTATATCGAAAAAAGCATTCAAATTTTGAGATCAATTTATAACCTAATCTTCTGAAACCTTACCTCAGACTTAAATACAATTTTACAGTGTTCATTAGCTTCCACATAATGAAATATTCCATTTTACCTTTGTAACATGAGTGTGTTGGCTTTTCAGGTAAGAAGACATTGAAACACATTCATTCTAGTTACTATAAGTTGCTTGCTAGGCATTACAGTGGATAGATGTCACTACAGTAAGTCCAACAGACATAGGGGGATCTTGAATAAGACTTTCCACCTGGACCCCACTGTCACCACAGCAGCACTGACATGTTTCCATCTTTATGGAGGCCTCAGTATACATATCATTTATTTTCTTACTGGTATGTTCTTAGAAATATGAAAAAGGTCTTATAAAACATTTTTCAATATTTAAATGTTCAATATTTTAAATATCCTTAGCTTTTTACTTAGTTTAACTAACATATTGTATTGATCATTAAAGCAGTCATACATCACTTAATGGCAGAAACATATCATTAGGTAAATTTGTTGCTTTATTGAACATCAGAATTTATACAGTCTAGGATGGATTCAAGGCCCTTCAGAAATACAATCTTACGTGATTGCTAAAGTGTATGTCATCTGTCACTCATCAACTGTATTTTAAAACTATAACATGTGAAGTATTTTCAGTACTAAATCCAAACAATGGTGGTTTGTGATATACACCCACAAAAATATATGTACATAGAATGATTCAACTGTGAAAGTAATGAGCTCTTTAATTTTGAAATATTTCTGGTAATCCACAAAGATCTTCATCTATTCTAGGTGGGTTTCCAAACTTGTTGGTTAACTAGAGATAGGAACATGAGAAGCTATTGATTTTATTCATCAGCAAAGAAGAATCACTTAGAAATTGACTCATTCATAGAGTTTCTAGTCTCTGAAAATTGAATACACACACACACATACACACTCACCCAGGTATGGTGATTTTCATAAATGTCACACCCAAAAATCTCAAACCAAAATAAAATGGATGATGAAAAAGTTTTCAGAGACAAGATTTAATACCACAGCTTCTTTAGGAAATAAGGAACTATATAGCCATTTTTTTTTTTTTGCGGTGGTCTGGTTGTGAGGCCTGAACTCTGGGCCTGGGCGCTGTCCCTCAGCTCTTCAGCTCAAGGCTAGCGCTCTACCACTTGAGCCACAGTGCCACTTCCGGCTTTTTTCTTTTTTTTTGCTTATGTGGTGCTGAGGAATTGAACCTAGGGCCTCGGGCATGCAAGGCAAGCGCTCTACCACTGAGCCACTTTCCCAGCCCCTATAGCCATTGTTTTACCAGTTTCTCTTACCAGGTACGTTTTTGTAAAGCTCTAATACTGGTACCTTGAGAAAAAAAAGAGAAACTCAAAAGAAAGCATGGTGGAAATTTCCAAAATACAGAGTCCATTTGGACAAAAACAGTGAAGACAGGCTTCTATATTTAATGACAGGGCCCGGACTGCCTGTCTTCTGTGATCTCTGGCTCTGTGTGGTGCACTTTGGTGAGTTTATGATGGTGTAATTCTCCCGGTGAGTGAAGCATTCCCTTCCCTTCAGTGCTGTTTATTCTTAGCTTATGCACACAAAGAGCAAAGAAAGTTGTCAACAACGCATTCAGTTTATACTCTGAATGTTCCTCAGAGCACTCAATTGAACCAAGAGTTTGTGTCCTGAAAGTCCTTCATTCATTCACAAATAAATATTGACTCTGCACCTACTATGTGCCAGGCACAACAGCAGAAGAGGTTAGTTAAGGAAACATGTAGAACAAGAACACAGAAGTGGTAGAGAAGGTAGGACAGAGCAAAAATAGTTTGTATTTGTATTCATTTTTTTAAAGGAAGATTCTTTTTCTGACATCCTCTGAAAATCTGGCTCCTATTCTGTGTTCTCAGTCATATTAGGTGTCCATCTCTAAATTTAGCCATAATAGTCTGAGAGAGGACTAACCTGTTTGTGAGCCTTTTATCATTCTACCCAAATTCTCATAGTAGTTGAAAAAATACACTTACATTAATTCTATAAGAAAATCTGAAACTAAATAATATACAAACCAGGTATTTCGAGAAGAGAATTATGGTTACAGTGAAATACATATTGCTTTATATGAAAATGGTAAATTTCATAATTACAGAAACACCTATATGTCCATTTTATGATTAGAAAATCAACAAATCAAAGTAAGTGTTACCATAGCACCTAAATTCTCAAACCTATGAAGTAGCAGTTTGGGAGAAGTATTTATGAGAATGGAAGATAGGTTTTTAAGCTAGAATTTGGAGAAGTTGTGAAGCCTCTATATTTTTAAAAAGAAAATCCTTCCCATAAGGGAAAAGAATTTAGTAGTTGTGGGCCCGTGGCAGGCTGTTTTAATATCATTCTGTGAATTGGGATAGCAGAAATAGCACTTGTTCCGAAAATGTTCTCAAGTCATGATTTCTAGAAGTCACTCCACTTATCACTGTGTCAGAATATTTTTCTTCAGTCCATTAAAAAGCAGGCTTTGCCTTTTTGCTGCTTTCAAGGATTCCAAAGGTTCACTCACAATGTCAGACTACAATAAAATTCAGCGTAATGTGAACCACTCTATGATATTGCCTTTCCTTATTGCCTTTCAGTTACACCATTCTAAATGCAATAAAGGAGAGGTTGTTCTGAATGGGACAGAGAGAGAAATGAGTATCATTCCCCAAGTTGAAAAGTCACAGGCTGTAATACACTAAGAGCTTAGAGGAGGATTTCTTACAGTGATGGCTGGTTATGCGTGTTTGCACACATCTGAGTAACCTGAAAAGCATGTACGTTGCTTATTTCAAATCATGATGGTTTTTATTTGGCATGCATTCCACAATGGGTAATAAAGCAGTGCCCTCCCCAGCTGCAAATGTATCCTATGAGTTTCTCTGGAAAGCAAACTCAGGCAGCACTGTGGTTATAGCAAAAGAGGATGAGTGGCCACTTACTCTGTAAGTCTGCAGTCTATCGACTGTGAGAATGAGGTCTTCTTTTGATATAGTGGCTTGACTCTCCACAACAGGTCAGAGCTATTGAGGGGGTTATAAACCCAGGAATGTTCTCAGAGTTGCCACTGTGGCCCCAAATGATCTTGCACAGTTTGTAGGCAGCCTTTTCATAGTACAGATCTGCCTCTGCTTGTATTCACCCGGAAGTGAGGTTTGCGATGGGAAGCCAGGAGCACATAATACAATCTAAGTTTTGGTACCTTCAATGGACTCGAACAGGAACTTAAAGCAGCAGCTCTGATCTTTCCAGGTGAAGGCAGGGGCATCCCAAATTAAAAAAAAAAAAAAAAAAGACACACCTAAAATACTCAAGAGTATATAATGGTGACTTTACATACGGTCATTTGTTTATTTTAAGATGAAAAGAGAGACTGCCAAACAATTCTAGTTTATAAATATCACTATGCCCAGTTATTACTTTAAGTGTTTCCTTTATCCTCAAAGAAAACAAAAAGAAGAGAGAGAGAAGAGAGAGAGAAAAAATAATTCTAAGTAACATTTCAAGGGTAATTATACTCATATTTCGAAGTAAGTTATCTTAAGGAGATGAGTGATTTCTATCCAACACACGTCTTGAGTAGTTTCTTATAGAATTCCCACTAACTATCCCTTTTGCCTCGTTCTTAAAATAGAACCATCTATTCCTTCTCCCAGAAGGAAAATAACAAAAATCTCAATGGTTGCAAGGAAATTATCCCCTGCACCATGCATGAGTCATTGAGAAAACTGCAGGCAAAAGCTTGAAAACTCACTCCCTCTCCTCTTTCTAGGGAAACTGTGCTGGGGGCACTGGACTAGAAAACAGGCCGTTTTACTTCACTATGCACCGACATAGTCTGAGAAATTCCATTTAAAGGTGGCACTTATGCATGAATACTTTTCACCAAAGGCTTAAAGCTGTGACGTATAAGAAATATTTTGTCCTAAAACATTTTTAATCCTGGTGAAGAGTTCCAATATCTGCCTTACTGGAGTTTTGTTTTCTGACTGTGTTTCCACATATAACCATTAATTCTACCAAGTATTAAAGCTGATTTTTACACATCTATGGAGCGCATGCTTATTCTATAAAATAAAATATTTTTACTTATATGTTTGACAGTTTACTATTAGTATTTATTTAAGAAGTTATACTAGCTGAGCGTCAATAGTTTACACTTGTAATCTTAGATACTCAAAAAGCTGAGATCCAGAGCATCACAGTTTTAAGTCAGCCTGTGCAAAAAGGTCCAAGATACTTCATCTTTAAAATAGTCAGTAAATATCCGGGAATGCAGCTCATGCCTGTAATCCTGTAATCCTAGCTACTAAGAAGGCTGAGACCTGATGATCACAGTTTAAAGCCAGCCTGAGCAGGAAAGTTCATGAGAATCCTATCTCCAATTAACTTCCAAAATGTCAGAAGTGGAGCTGTGCCTCAAATGGTAGAGGCACTAGCCTTGAGTGAAAAAAATCTCAAGGACAGCACCCAGGGCCTGAGTTCAAGGCCTAGGACCGGGACACACAGACTCACACACACACACACACACACACACACACACACACACACACACAAACACACACACACAGACACACACACACACACACACACACACACACAGAGTAGAAAGCCAGGCTGCAGATATAGATCAAGTAGTAGAATGACAGCAGAGCAAGTGTGAAGCCCTGACTTCAAACTTCAGTATCAGCAAAGAAAAATAATAATAATAATAATAATAATAATGACACATGGACTATGTCAATCTTTTAACTCAGTAAGAAAGTTTCATTTGTTGAAAATCCATGATGAAGTTACTGATTTGAATTTATAATTCTTTTCAGTAATTTCATACATAATCCAGTCCTTTATTAACATCTTTTTTACCTTCTACTGCACTAAATTTTTTAAGTTCTAAGAGGTATCTCGTCTATGATTAACCCGATGATTAACTTTGTGACGATATATTTCATATTCAAATCAAGGAGACATAACAAATACCTTCTGTTCCCTATATGTCTTGTTTTATAGCACTGAACTTAATAACTTTATTATATCATTAACCATTTTTGTTAGTGATCTTTTAAAATTCATCTTAAATATAGAAATTCTTATTTTATCCCTGTTTTTAGGAGTTGCACAGCATTGGAGAAATTGGTGTTCTCTATGGGTTTTCAGATATAGGTTAGGAAGTAGGAATGAGGGTAAGTCCTTCTTAAAAGTATCAGTGCTTCCCATTGTCTGTAAAAATTTAGAAATCTAATAGAGACAAAAGGCAGAAAAGTTGTATGCAATGTCATATGCTGAGCCAAATATAATTAACTATAAGGCTCTTGACAAAAAGAAAATCTGAATTGCTATCTTATGGTATCTGCCATTCCCATCCAGACTAAATCCAACTGCCAACCAGAGAGCAATAAGCTGTCAACCTCAACACCACTATTTTAATGAGAAACAGAATCAAACATCCTGAGGAATTTTCTAAGACAAAAAACAAGAGCCATAGGAATTTAGGATTGATGGGAAGTTAAGAGGTCTCTGGTAATAAAAGAACCCACTTTTAGAGAATAAAATTTTAAAACAGAAGTATCATAACTTCTTTTGAGGCACTCAGAATTGGACCTGGAAACTCTCAAATGGTAGATATGAACTCTCTGTCTCTTTAGACATTACCCCTCACTTCTTTGGGTTTTATTTTTGTTTTTGTTTTTACTTTTGCTGGTTCCGCCTAGGCTGGCTCTTCCTGCCTGTCTCGTCCTAAATAGCTAGTATTACATGTGTAAAACACCATATCTAGCTTGCTTGTTTTTTTTGTTAATTAAATTTACATTGAGGGCTGGGAATGTAGAGTCCTTTACCATGCATCAAGTCCTGGGTTCGATTCCTCAGTACCACATAACAGAAAAACTTGGAAGTGGCACTGTAACTTAAGTGGTAGAGTGCTAGCCTTGAGCAAAAGAAGGTTAGGGATATGTTTTCCCTCATTTACAATGATTAGTATAAGCCTAAGTGAGTCCTGACAGAGAATCAGAATAGTCCAAGAGCTATGAACATTTGACCATACAAAGTGATGCTAATTGAAATGAACTCCAACAAATGGAAGCAACAAGTCTTCTTTTTAGTTGTCAACCTTGATGTCACCAATGTACTATCTAGTTCTTTCTTCTTATTTTATTTCATTTTTTCTTTTCCATTTGTTTATCCTTGACAATCTCTGTCTTTGATTGCGGTACCCTACATCTTGTATACGCATTTATTGGATTGGGGGAAGGAAAGGGACATAGCAAAATGCTGAAAGAAGTACAAAAGATGACCCATTGAAACAATGATATTCACAGGACACTATGTTTGAAATGAACTTTACAACTTGGTGTGGGAGGGATTAGGGGGAGGGCAGGGATCGTGGGAGAACAACAATGGAGCCGGTAAAAATGCTCAATGAGAAATGTACCTTATTCATGTAAATGTAACTGCTCTGTACAGCATCTTTACAATATTTTTTTTTAAAAAAAAAGGAAGCTCAGGGACAGTGCCCAGGCCCCAAATTCAAGCCCCAGGACTGGCAAAAAACAAAAAAAAATTACATTGAACTCAGACTAAAGAATAAAAATGGTGCATACTAATGGGGTGCCTGGTCATGTTTTGAATATGTACACGTTGTGCTGTACGATTTAAATCAGTTTAAACTTATCTACTTCATCAAACACTTATTGTCACTTTATGGTGAAAGCTTTCTAAATATATTTGTCTAGTTGTTTCTTTGTTATGTATCATTCATTACTGTTACTTGTAGTCATTTTCTGATGCAATAGCACATCTGAAGGCTTTACTCCTATCTAACTGTAAGGTAACACCTTCTTTATCCCCTCTCACATTTTCTGATATTCTTTTGTTGATCTTAGGTTCTATGAAGTCAATTTTTTCAGACTCCACATAGGAGCAGTACTATTCTTTGTGTGCCTGGCTCATTTTACTTATAATTATAATCTACAGTCTACCTTTGTTATTGCAAATCACAGAACCTTTATTTGGAGGGGGGCAGTACTAAGGCTTGAAGTCAAGGCCTTTGTGCTTGCTAGTTTAGCATACTATTAAGCCACACCCTAAACTTTCTGCTGTAGTTCTGGTTTTTCAGATAGTATCTCCATTTTGCTCAGGCCTTGGACTTCAATCCTTCATACTATGTGTCTGGGTAGCTGAGATTACAGAAGGTTGCTATCATGCTCATTAAGATTTCATTTTATTAAAAAAGACTGCCCTTTTCCCAGAGTGTGTTCTTATCATCTTTGTAGAAAATCAATAGATGTGGAAACTTAATTTGATGCTCTTTGTTACATTGGCATGTGAGTCTATTTTAATGTCAAAACCATGTTGTTTTCATGATGACACTTGGTAATGTATAATGAAGTCAGGTATCATTGTACTTTCTGCTTTCTTCTTTTTGCTCTATTTAGTTTTGGATTTTAGGAATTTTATGTCCATTTGCTCCAAACAAATAGCATTCTCTGAAAAATGTCACTGATATTTTGTTAGAGGTTGCACAGAATATATAGATCACTTATGCAGCACAGACATGTTAACAATATCGTTTCTTCCTGCCCATGAACAAAATAATGAATCCATTTCTTGAAGTCTTCTTTAATTTATTTCTTTCATCAGTGTTTTATAGCTTTCATTGTAGATTTCTTTCCCATCTTTAGCTAAAGTTGTACTAGGTATTTTTGTAGCTATTATTTTAGACAATTTTTTATGACTTCAATAAAATGGATATTAAACTTTAGAGTTTCTAGCTGTGATTTTCAATGGTAGTTTCTCTACCATTTCTAATCACTTTTAAGTGGAAATGTTATCTTCAGTTTCCAAAGGTCTACTTCCTTGCATTTAAAGTATTGATTGTGGCTGTTTAGTATGGTATCATTGCTTCAGGTATTTTAATTGGAGACTAAAACCTTTAAGACTACAAAGAATGTATACAAGAAACAGTGGACAAATACTAGTTATTGCAAATAAGGGAAACATGGGGCCTATGTTTCTTTGGGCCTGGCTTACTTCACTTAATATAATTTTTTCCAAGTCTTTCCAGAAAAGGTAAGATAAGTTGATGTTAAGTAAAATGAACCCCAAGATAAGTATTCAAATGTTTTTTTTCTTTCATGCAATTGTTTCTAACATATTTATAAGATGATTTATTTGTTGCTTTGTATGTCTCTACCCTGTTTTCACTGTATTTGATGTTGGTATAATTTGTGGAGGAGAAGGGAAAAAACAAATCGTTTAAATGGGGATACAGGTGGACCCACTGCAACAATGAGATGTACAAGTCGTTATGTCGAAAAATGAACTTTACAACTTTGGCCAGGGTTTGGGAGGCGTAGCGGGGGCGGGGGGGGGGGGGGTTCGGGGGGGAGATGGGAAGGGATGGAAGGGGAAACAAACGAGGAGGCAACAATGCCTCATGTACTCATTACCTTGCCCATGTAATTGTAACCCCTCTGTACAGTATTTTCACAATAAAAAATTAAAATAAAAAAAGAAACAGTGGACAAGTAGTGACAATAATATTTAGAGAATTTCAAACCATTGATAAACAACAACAATATTTAGCTTCTTAAGAATGGCCATTAGACACATGAAGAAATGCTCATCTTCTCTAACCATAAAAGAAATGCAAATCAAGACTATATTGAGATCCCACTTCACCCCAGTTAGAATGGCTATAACCAAGAAATCTAGTAACAACAGATGCTGGAGGGGCTATGGCCAAAAGGGAACCCTACTGCATTGTTGGTGAGAATGTAAACTTGTTCAACCACTTTGGAAAGCAGTATGGAGGTTCCTCAAAAGACTACACATAGAGCTCCCCTATGACCCAGCAATCCTACTTTTGGGCATTTACCTAAACAATCACAAACAAGGTCATACCAAAGCTATCAGCACAACCATGTTTATCGCAGCATTATTCACCATAGCTAAGATATGGAATCAACCCAGATGCCCCTCAGTAGATGAAGGGATCAAGAAAGTGTGATGTATATGTGTGTGTGTGTGTATATATATATATATATATATATATATATATATATATATATATACACATACATACACATATATACATATATATATACATATATGTATACCACATTTTCTTGATCCATTCATATATATGTATGTATATATACACACACATACATACACACACACACACAAACACACACACACACACACACACACACACACAATGGAATTCCATGCCTCCATCAGAAAGAATAACATCACCCCATTTGTTAGGAAATGGAAAGACTTGGGAAAAATTATATTAAATGAAGTAAGCCAGGCCCAAAGAAACATATGTCCTATGGTTTTCCTTATTTACAATAACTAGTAGATGTCTAGGTCAAGCAAAACAGGTCAAAAGCTATTTACATATGACCATATACGATAGTGTTAAGCGAAATGAACCCCAAGACAGGGACACTAGTGTTTTTTTTTTCTTGCTATTGTTTTTAACATACTTATAATGCACTAGGTGATTCTCTTGTTTCTTTTGTATGTTCTTCTCCCACAGTATAACTTTCCCTGTTTTCACTGTATCTGATTCTGGTGCCCTGCATCTTGTATATACATTTTTATAATGTGGGGAGGGAAAGGGGCATAACAAAATGCTTAAATAAAGATACAGGTTGACCCATTGTAACAATGAGATGTACAAGACACTATGTTGAATAGGAACTTTACAAATTTTTGTGGGATAGGGAGGAGTTGGGGAGGTGGGGAGGGAAAGTATGGTAAGGGAAAGCAATGGAGGAGGAACCAATGCTTGATAGGAAATGTACTCATTACCCCACTCATGTAACTGTAACCCCTCTGTACAATAGTTTTACAATAAAAAAAAATATGGAAAAAAGATGATTAAAAGGAAAAAGATATTTAGTTTCCAATGAGCTTCAAATGTGTCCTTAGTAATGACTTCCTAATCAACATATTTGTCCAACCTCTGATGGTAGAAATTACGTGGGTTTTGAGATAATGCTTGCATGAAAAGTTACAGCCGAACCGATGGTAGGGATTCATTGAAGTGGCTCAACTGTGAACAGTTTATGGAGCTTCTAAATTCTAATAAATACTATTCATGAAATGACACTAAGGCAACATTTTCATGAAGCAAATTTTTGAGAGCATAAGGGGAAGAAAAGGTGGGAAGTTATCCCCCTCACGAGCATACACATCATACTAATTAAGTCACATGCTATAATTTTATGTAAACAAGCAAGAATGCACATAAAAGTGCACAAATTGTATGATGAGAACTTGACCTAAAAAATAAGCATGGAATAGGATAGTAAATTATCACTGCATAGAGGTGGTAACACCAGTAGTTTAAAATACGCAGTCAGCAACACAATGCAACACCAACTACAGCCCCAAGCATTGTCTTCACTTGGGTGGCAGAGCAGTGTGGAGCCACACACTCCACACTGAAGAATTTTGTCTGTGGAGAATTACAATAAACAAATAAAAGCCACTTCATGGCATTTTAAAAGCAAACAGCATTCTTTGGATAATGGAAATTGTGGCTATAGTTTATATTTTAAATGGCAGTATTCTTGTGAAAATTGTGTTTTCTGTGGCAATCTTGTTTCCCTGAACTTCTAAAGCCATTGCTACTGGAAGAATTTCAGTGGAGGCTTACAGTAAACCAGCTACAAATTCCAGAATTGTTAAAAAGTTGTCACTCTGAATGTCCATAACTTGGCTGTCTAGAATTCATTAGCATTATAAGATCCTGTGTAGGATTTCCCACGTCTTCAAATCAGGCAGACCCAGCGGTCTGGCAAAGCAGGTATTGAAAGTATCTAAGTAGTAGATACAATGAGAAGTCACTTGAATACTGACCATACCTGGAGATTTCTTGGGCTCTAATGCAGTACTTGTTTGTAGTATGGAGGTAGGGGTGGTTCTGTGAGAAGTCTGTATGTTGGGCCTATGCTTAGTCTTTATGGCTTGGAAAATAGCATGGTGTACATTTCACAGAATGATGAGGGGAAAATGTGTAGCTATCTGAGAGAGTAGAAGAGACAAAGAAGTCCTGATACAATTTGCCTTTAATTCAAAGGTAATTTTAGGCTTAGTGGAACTTTTTTGAAGTTGAGGCCAATAGAAAACTTTTATTAATCTTTAAAAATGTAATATATATTTATACGTAATTTATTCTGACATTTTAGAATGATCAGCTGGTATTTACCTGTATCTCTCATTTTCTTCAATCTGTAAGACCAATGACTACAAATTTGATTATTTTGCCCCTGTAATCATAAAATAAAAAAAGAAACGAATAAACAAAACCTGGTAGAAATGTATGGAAAATACAAACGAATATACTTTTTCCTGCAAAGAAGAATGAAGGACTCTTTTACTTATTTTGTATACTTTATTTTATGTCTTTCTAAGCATTTTGATTATTTCTTGACTCCTAGCAATGATCTGAATGCTTGAAATGCTGACCAGTATTTCATATGAAATGTTCTTCCTTGAAGCTTCAGGTTTTTCACTTTTCCTTGACAACGTTAGTTCTGAACTACAATTCATCCTTTCAAATAAAAATGGTGAGCACATTGTTCTTCCAACTTCTTTATATTTTTATTTTTTAATATTATCTGTAAGTAGTTATACAAAGCAGTTTTAACTCAACATGTCAGCGTATGAGTATAATGCATCCTGATTAACGCCAACTTCTTTATGAGTTACAATGTATTTGAATTCATTCTTCTATATGAAGTATATGCTAACAGCAAAACAATAATATTGGCTCCTCACACTAAGCTTCACTTGAAAGCAAACACATATTTAAGGTCAATGAACCTTGTAAAGGGTTCTTGAATGTCAAGGATATTCATGGAGAGTATTTCATTTATAGACAGATTTCCTGATATACTTACTCAAATCTTCTAATGATATGTAAACTCACTATTCTCATTAAAAATCCTAGGCCAGGGCATAAATATTATACCAAGTAATGTCGCCTTCAGCAAATACTCATGAAATTTCTCTCATAAGTCTGACACCATGCAAGCACCAATAAATAAAATACGAAATGAATGTGAGATCAATTTGCCTTCAAATATTAGACAATATGATAGAATACGAATAAATCCCAAACATTGGCATCAAGTGAAAGACTTACTGACTTTCTTGACAGTCAGGAACTTTTTCTCTAACATATCATTTGGATTCTGTCTTGATAGTCTAGATCTCATTCCTGAGTTAGATAAAACTAAAATGCTTTCCTGTCGGAAGACATTCTAGCTATGATCAGAAGAGTAAGATAGTTGTTCTTGATAGTTCGTAATGTGGTGTAACCATAAAAGTGTAGTGTAGAGGTTAAGAAAAGTAGATGGTATATAAAATTTTAATGCATCACACTGAAAAATTTCAAGTTTAACCTGTGGTTGGACATCAAGCTATTGTAGCTTCCTTTTCATGTTTGACTGTCTTATCCAAACAGACAAACAAAACTAGATAGGCAACTTTTAGGACATTCATTGGATGCTTCTAATTACACTCTCTCCTCAGTCCCTGTACAGGTCCTTATATATATCCTTTTTCTAGAAATAAAGTAATTGCAGAGCGGACCTAGACTGTTCATGCAAGATTGGATACTAGAGAGAAAGACAGACTATTCCAGAGTAAGCTACTTATTTTATATACAATTTCATTCCCAAAGCATGGCTGGTTTGAGGCAGAATACCCAAAGAACAGAGAAATTAACTCATCAGTAAGAATATTTCCCAAATACTCAGCAAAATATTACAGAAAACCATAACAAAGTTTTCATATAGGAATTTATACCACAACTGAGACCAGGTACTTGTGGCTCATACCTATAATCCAAGCTACTCAAGAGGCCAAATTAGAGAGGGCTGTTGTCCTTGCTGTTCAAGAACAACCCAGGTTTTTATTGTGAAAATACTGTACAGAGGGGTCGCAATCACATGAGCAAGGTAATGAGTACATTTCTTATCAAGCATTGTTGCCTCCTCCTTTGTTTCTCCCCTACCATCCCTTTCCTCCCATCTCTACAACTATATTCCCCCCGCCCCACCCCCTACCCCCCTAAATTGTTTAGTTTGTTTTTTGACACAGCATCATTGTTGCAATGTGTCAACCTGTATTTCTATTTAAACTATTTGTTTTTTTTTCCCTTCAGCTCCCCAAATTATACCAACATCAAATACAGTGAAAACAGGGGTTATATCGTGGGGGAGGGGTATACAAAGCAACAAAAAAGTCACGTGGTACCTTATAAATAAGTTAGAAACAATAGCAAGAAAGAAAAAAACCACTTGTGTCCTTATCTTGGGGTTCATTTCACTTAACATCATTTTATCTGAGCTTTGCTGCTTGTCTCAGATATATATTAGTTATTGCAAATAAGGGAAACCATAGGACCTATGTTTCTTTGCACCCAGGCATTATCTTGAGACCCCATTTCAATCAATAGCTGGATGAAGTAGCACATGCCTGTCATCCTATCCATGTGATAAGCAAAAGTAGGCAGAACATAGTCTAGGCTTGTCTGGGAATACACGGACACCAAAAAACAATGAGGGCACAGCTTAAGAGATAGAGAGCCTGCAAGTGTAAGGCCTTTGTTCAACCTCCAGTGCCACTAAAAAAAAAAAGTATTTATAGTATGATTGATAGTATCACTTTTGTCTCATGAAATTCTCAGTGTTAAGAAAAAAACTTCAAAAGCAAATGAGAATTCTTCATTCCCTCTTGTTATTCTGGTCTCCTTGTAAACGAGTTTTATGGCCTTGACGACTTATCAGATAGTGGGAAGTACAATCGTTTGAACTAGTCCATGATATATTTCTGATATCTAAAAGAAGTTCATAAAAGAAAATTTACCCTTACTGCTTTATCACAATTGAAGATATATGATTATTATAAGTGTATCTTAGAGAAAGACATTTCTTTTTAAATGATATACCCAAATAATGGCTTTATTTTCCTCATACTCTACTTTTGTCTATCAATGACATATCTTCAGCTGGAGTTCTAAACAGGTTATAAACTTCTGGCATCGAAAACAAAATCAATACCAAAGATAAGATAATGCCCAGCACTTCAAAAATCTCAGAGGTGCTACATTTATCATCTTCTTCCCAAGCCATAATCTGGTATCAAATGCAAAATGTCATTTTCCAACATAACCCTAGTGAAACTTTACAAAATAATGTTTTATTTGATGAAATAAAAATTAGCAGCATGAAAGAGTGTGTGTCCACTTTTCCTGTCCATATGCACATCACTACTGATACACATTAAATCTTTCCTGTGTTTACTCTATCTTTATAAACCTCATATTTTTATAACCACTTACCTAATTAAAGGATTGAACAATGTATGGAAAATATTCTTTCTTCTCTTGCTACATGAAAATAAACATGCTAGCTGTTGCAAATATTTCACAAGGATTTTGGCTTCCTGAAATAGGAATAAGACAGGTATTAAAAGTTATCATAATTACATTAATTTTCATTTTATTTCTACTAGCAACTTTTTGTTATCAAATTATGCACTATTACTTTGACCTATTTTTTAGATGTCTCAATGGATCTGAAAGGCAATAATTTGGGAACTAAAATTTGAACTTTCCTTTGCTATATTTTTAGTACAAAATAAAGGTATTCAATGGAAAAGGTGAATCCAGTCTACACAATATAGAGCTGTTTTATTGCAGCAAGCATGTTTGCATTTCACAGATCTTTTCATCCTTAATTTTCTAATCACAGGCTGATGACCACTAGATTAATTTTTTTACCAGTGAGTTTTCAAATTGTCTTCTTCTTGTTTTAGCTACAAGAATAAAACTCTTAAAATAACCTGTATTAATTTAATTTTACAGTAGAAATACAGTTTTATTTTGATTTTGTAGAATAAAGGTTTCAACACTGTACATGGTATATTGCAAGTCCTGTAGGAAATTTTTGAGATTCAGGAAACGTGAACCATAACTAAGTTCTTGGAAACTATGTGTCAGCTATGGAGGCTGTTGGCTCCTGGGAATGGAAAAAAGTGCCACCAAGAATTTCAACCAACATGAAGCAACTGTTCCCAAGAATGTGGCTTAAGAGTTTCAAAGGCAAGTCAGACAGTTAATGCATGCAGCTGTAGTAGTAGAAGGTGACCAGGAATAAGAATAGATGAGTCAGATAACAAATACATTACCACAAGGCAGGTTTGGGTTCTCAAGACTAACTTAAGCATCACATGAAGAACGTACTTATTTTAAGAGAAGCAAAGACTAATAGGGAGATTACATTTCAAAAATGCTCAGTGGTAAATAAAATGAAAGTTAAGTAGTTGTCCAAAATCAAAAGAAGAGGGCTTACCAGTTACCTTGACAACTAGGAATACCTAAATTCTGTATGTTCTTTTAAGTATAGCACATATGACAATTTTAAATCGCACTGAAATTCAACTACAGAGTTCTTCCAGAATAAATTAGCTTCCAAAAATCAAACATTTTCAGAGAGCCTATAAAAAAAAAGATAAGTGTGAAGTGCAGGCCTTCTGTGGAATCGCCAAAATCTCTTAGCTCTTTATTCTTCTTTCTAAAAAGTTTCTCTTGCAAAATATATTTTCAAGAACATGCAGAAAATAAATGTAGGATGGGCCAAAAAGTATGAGGCTTGAAGCTCTGGTGACAACTTAGAGAACATAAATGTTATTTGACTTCCTCCTATCTCCTGTTAGTGAACACATTTCATTATTTTGTAAGGAAATGAAATTTGACTAATATCATTGTGAATTACTTATATAAATTAAATATGCTACTTCTACAGAAAACTTTAGGTCAGCAGCAGATGTTAGTAAATTCCTGCAGAAATGCATGCCCAGAGAATGTTGTCTTTTTTTTTTAAATGGCAGAAATCTGCTAGCTATTCCTGCCTTATCTGCAACAGCTGAGCAATCTTTCAGTGCCACGCGGAGACGGAAAACTTGGCTCAGATATAGCGTGGACAAGCTTGCCTTAATCACATTGCTCTTTTACATGTGCACAAGGACATCAACATTGACAGTACAGAGTAAAGCAGCCATTTGCTGAAAACAACTGTCAACGTTGTCAAGTTTTTGGAACCTCTTCTAATGTGATTTGTATGACAAATCTTGTGGCATTTTGTTTGTCAGCAACAGTAGAGAATTTCCATGGATCTGGGAAGGAAGGAGAACCGTTCAGAAGTGGATCAGGTTTCTTTACACAGACTGCATTAAGGGAAAACACTTATTAATTTCAAAATGACAGATTTCAAATAGAGCTGGAATCGTTGTAAGTCAGATTTCATTTCAAATGCCTCACAAATGTATCCCTACACACACACACACACACACACACACACACACACACACACGTTAGCTCAAATCTTGAAAAATCTGCAATAATACCTCAATTTTATTTTACTGCTCTTTGAACTTCAAAAACGGTTACTGTGAAAAATATTAATATTTCCTAAGGCTTAAATCTTCAGCAGCAATCAATAGATTGTGCTGCATGTGAGAGTAGTAATATCATTGCTTTGCTTAAGAATTAAGTGTCGGGGCTGGGAAGGTGGCTCAGTGGTAGAGGGCTTGCCTTGCATACCCGAGGCCCTGTGTCCGATTCCTCAGCACCACATAAGAAAAAAGAAAAAAGCCGGAAGCAGCACTATGGCTCAAGTGGTAGAGCGCTAGCCTTGAGCTGAAGAGCTGAGGGACAGCGCCCAGGCCCAGAGTTTAGGCCCCACAACCAGACCCCCCTCAAAAAAAAAATTAGGTGGTAAAAAATCGCTGTAATAATTTATATCTAACCTAGTGCATAGCAGTGTTTTTTTTTAAAAAAACAAACAAACAAACGTTTGCCTATTAACAAGTGATTGCAGAGATCTGTGGCTCATTACCTCTTCAACATTTCCCTATTTACTACTGTGAGGTACATTGCATTTCCATTCAGCTATTTCTCAGTGTGCTTCATTCCAAGGTATTCCTCCATGGAGCTGTGGTCACATGTATAACAGACCTCCACTTACACACTGTGCACATGCCTTTGCCGCCTGATGCCAGAATACTACCCCATTCAAGAAACATAAGGTTCTTCACATCTACCTGAGTTATGGTTCTTTTAGAACAGATTTGCCTGAAAAAATCTAATGAGGGTTTTCTTTTTTTAATGTGTCAGTTCATGTAGATCTAATTAGAGAATTCCCTCCATGCTGACCCATTTCCTCTGTCCACAAAAGTATGCTCAACATAACACCTAGAACCACTCTCGGAAGTACGAGGTACTTGCTGCTTCTCTCACTGAATTGAAAAATGATAGACAAAACAGACACTCATACTATGAAAGGTCAAAGGCTGTACCTTACACTCTTCAATATATAGTTCTCTGTATGTCATTTTTTCCTTTTTATTTATCTGGAAAAGTATTAGAAAGTCCAGAGTCACCATAAAAATATAATGCAAGCTACAACAAGCCACATAAGTAGTATAAAATTTAAAAGGTAAAGTTAATGAAGTTAATTTCAATACTATGTTTTACTTTACCCAAAAGATACATAATATATGCATAATATAATCAACATTAAAAATTTATAATGACACGCCTTACAAATTCCTTTTCTTTGTACTGGATCTTCAAATCTTATGTAAGTTTTACACTCACAACATATCACAACCCCTCCCCCACAGTATAACCCCTGCTTTCACTATATTTGATGTCAGTATAACTTGTTGAGGAGATGGGGAAAAACAAGTCGTTTAAGGATACAGGTGGACCTGTTGCAACAATGAGAAGTACAAATTGTCATGTCCAAAACGAGCTTTATAACGTCGGTGCGGATGGGGGGGGGGGGGGGTAGGAGAAGGATTGGGATGGGGGGGGAGGGGAGGCTGGGAAGGGATGTGAAGGGTAAACAAAGGAGGAGGCTGCAATGCTTGGTAAGAAATGTACGCATTATCCTGCCCATGTAATTGTAACCCCTCTGTACAGTATGTTTACGAATAAAATAAAATAAAATTTAAAAATAAAAGAACTTTCCAATTGCTCAATGGACCATGTAATTAGTTGCTGAATGTATTTTTTCTTCTAATTTCAATGAATTCTGTTGAGCTATAAGTGTAAGTGGAAACCATTTTCATGAGACTCTTTGCATCTAGCTCTGGTTAACTCTGCTTGCAAAACAGAAAAAAAAATCTATGCATATGTCTATCTGTAATTGATAAAGAAAATTGAAAATTTTCCTGTTGCTATTTAACAAACTTTAAATACACATCACTTGTAAGCAACTGCTAGTGGAGAACTAATGGTAACTTGGTTTCCTTACAGGAAAAAAAAATGATAATTGAGCTATTGTGGGGAAAATAACTTTCTTCAAAAACTTGAAATTTGAGAAAGTACTTTGAGGTACAATGATTCATAGTAGCTATAATCTTTTAATTCTATTAGTTCCAAATACATTTATCTCAAATAAGGCAAGCTAATATCATTACTATGTAACAGCACTTGATTAGAAAAACAAGCATTTTAATTGATCCATTACTTTTTCTATGAAACTTGATTCTTGTAAAGAATTCCATTATAATGTGTTCTCTGAAATATTAAGTAATGACTTCCCAAGCCAGTCAAAAAAAAAGTTAATGACAACTATTATCTCACCAAATGACTTTTATGCTGCATGTAGAGCATTAAAGCTCTAGGAACCTAAGTTTTCTAGCACTTTGTGCACTTGCTTATGTGACTTTAGGTTAAGTCTCTTTTCATTGAAGTCTCATTTTCCCTATTTGACCTACAGATAAGTTTGCTGTACATATGATCACATGGAAACTATGCACACAGAAAAATACATTTAAAGGACGGTGTTCTCTGAAGTTTAAAATTTTTGCTGAGTGCCTTTGATTGCCTCAAATTTCTACACTTTTCTTTTTTAAGAAATTACTAAATGCTGATTAAAGTTATATATGGAAAATCTTGATCTACTCAATTTTTAATATCTATTGTCAGATCCAGACACCAGTGGCTCACACCTATAATCCTATCTACTTAGGAAGTTGAGATCTGGAGGATAGAAATTCAAAATCAGCCTAGAGAGAAAATCTTTCTTGACATGATCTCCAAAATAACCAGCAAAAAGTTGAGTTGGAAGCATGGCTCATGTTGTAGAGCACAAGTCAAGTAAAAGCAAAGCCCTGAGTTCAAACCCCAGAATTGGCGAAAAAAAAATCTATTATCAGATACTTTATGTAGAGTGAGTCATACAATGATTTTCACAATGTTATATTTTCTTGATTACTGATTGCTTCAAAATCATGGCCTCTTTTTCTTCCTCCCATCCTGTTCTCTTTCTCTCTTAGTTGCTTTGCCTTCTTACCCTCTTCACCAAATGCATGTTTAAAGTAAAGGTCAACTATAACCAAACACCTTTAATTCCTCTGTTTTTGTTATTTATATTCAACTTGGCACTTTAGAGAAAAAGTTGCTTATAGCAACAGAGCTTTGAACTTTTTCTTTACCAATGATCATTATCCTGTATATTATAGTTATATAATTTATTTAAAATTATAAGTTTAACATACAAAATGTACCATCATAAAATACCTTATAAATTAATCTAGAAGAATTTAGAACTATTAGTGGCTATCCAACTTATTTACTATCCTGGCAAAAGAAGACTCTATCTAAACCATGATCTAAAAGTTGGGAGGGGGTATTAAATGCCTTTAAAGATGATCTGAATCACCATTTCCAGTATTAGCTCTACATGCCAGCTGAAACTCTGCTGATTAGAGCATCATTACCAATTGCCTTTCTTACACCCCAATGTCTATTGTATCTCATTGCACACTGTACACTATTGGTATTTAAGCAAAGCTAAGAAAGCAGGGGCGGGAGAGGGGGAGATTCTGTGTATATAACACACAAGTCTCCAAGAATTCCAATTCCCAGGTAAGAATCAGGTACTCAATGTCAGACTAAATGGTGTCTTAGAGTTAATGTGTTTGGTGACCAAAGCTTCATATAATTCTCTTGTCCAGAGCCAGGGTTACTCAGCTGTATAATAACCTCTAAAATTTCTCCTTCGCAAAGGATTCAGAATTCATGGGTTTAATTTTGCCACTGATAATATAAAAAGTGCATTCCATATAGTACTGAGCAAGCATTCAGTCTCAGCTCCCACTTTAATGAAATTCTAATTGTTTCTAAAAGTTTAGGAAGGATAAAATGGTTAATCTCCATGATGACAAAAGGAAGCCAGGAAAATAAAGTGACACACTTGAATGAACTGTGAGGAAATAAAGTGCACAACATGTGATAATGCCATGACTCCGTGTTATTGCGCATTTCTGGGCTGAAAAGATATGGCTTGATGGGTAATTTGTCATGCTGTGCAATAGAGAACAACAGTAAAGAGACTTCAGACAGAAGAAAATTACACAAATAGTAGGGTGGAAAGGTATAATTGAAGATGGCAAAAGATTGAAAGAAAGACATTTAAAATTACTGTACTGACCTACTAAATGCACTTGGGCGTGAATCCTGGCCTCACAAGAAGAAGCATTAAATGACTGCGGGCTGTGACACTGCTGCGGAGTAATGCCAATCTCCTGTGCTCTCAGAGAATAAAAACACCATGCACACTCTGATGGAGCAGCCCCAACCTGCTTTCTTAATGAGAGGAGCCTAGGCTTTGGTGATCTCAGATAGCAAAAGTTCTTATACAAGTTTGTTGTTTGTTTGTTTAAACGACAAATACATTTCACCTCCTATGTGGAGGGCTTAACTAAACAAACACCTTAATATTGGAAGTCAATATTTTTTCACCCTCTATCACTGCAAAACCAAGACACTACTTTTTTTTTGTTAATGAATTCAATGTTCTTCTCACATCAGGTTTAGTTTCTTTCGGATTAAAGAATCTGAGAGAACAGCATCTCAGTGTGCACAGTACATTCATTCAAAGTTCTGAGAATCAGAAGACACCAGTACTAATCTAACCTTGTGCAGGCTCATTAATCATGCATGGCTCTAGGCAAATCCCTTAGCTTCACAAAGCCCAACTCTGCTCTTTTGTAGAAGAAGTCTGGACCAAATATTCCCTAATGATTTGTTAACAATCCAGTGATTCTACTTGAAATAGCAGAAGCTCCAGAAAGCTTCCACACAAAGATTACTTCCTTTTCCTTCCAGGGCTTGTAAAGTTTGAGCTGTCCCAAATAAACATACTTTGCAATGGTTTAACTTGTTCATCTTCTTTGTTTACTTAAAAAAAATACACCTCCTACCCACCATGTAAGATGATTGATTACATGGGAAATATAAATTTACACATGGTATCAGCTTATTTTAAGGATCTTCCCTTTTCATATGTATGACTATATAATCACAACTTTAAAAACTTGTTTTCCTTGGTGATGATACTAAATGAAAACTTAAGCAGTTGCATTTTTGCAATTCCTGTTACTGTCAGATATACATTGTCCCATAAGTTTTTCAAAGAAATAGAAATGTTTTGATTACAGTCTGCATGATGCTACATGAACTACTCAAAAATTTTTTTCATGAGAAAGGTCTCAAGCTCATTACAGGAGAGTTTTGTTGTTGTTGTTGTTGTTTTGGTTCATCGTGGGGCTTGAACTCTGGGCCTGGACACTGGTCCCTGAGCTCTTCAGTTCAAGTCTAGCTCTCACTTGAGTCACAGTGCCACTTCTTTGTTTTGTGTGACTAATTGTATATAAGAGTCTCACAGACTTTCCTGCCCAGACTGGCTTTGAACTGCTATCCTGCGATCTCAGCCTTCTGAGTGGCTAGGATTACAGGCGTAAGCCACAGGTGTCTGGCTCACAGGTAAGATTTTACAATGTGTAATCATGCCAGGCACAAGCGGTTCATGAGATCTGAAGATCAAGACTTGATCCTCAGCCTGGTGAAGAAAGTCACTGAGACTCTTACATTGTTAACCATCTAAAGCCAGTACTGGAGCCATAGCTCAAGAAGTAGAATGATAGCTTTGAGCAAAAAAAAAAAAAAAAAAAAAAAAGCTCAGGGACAGTCCCAAGCCTCAGGACCAGAGCAAAAAGTGTAAACAATATTTTTAGTGACCAGATGATTTCCATCTTAAAATAATTTTTATACTGAAGGAGGAGATATAAGCTAAAAATGAAACCTGAAAACAAAAACTTCTCTGTCAAGAAAGACAGACGTGACATATTATGAAAAAATAATATCTAGCTTTAATTCAGAGAGAGAAAGGATACAGAGCCAACCACAGCACTGCCCAAAAGTACCTTCAAATTACCAAGGGAAATTTTGTTTGTATTCCACCATGAGATATCACTGCATTTTCTCCTTCCCGTGTATTTTTTCCAGTTACATGTTTCAGATAACCAAGTTTTAAATTTTTTTTGTTTTCAAGCTATAAAATTAAAAAGCAACTATCCTCTGCAACTCGATCCAAAGCATCTTTCAAAGCATCTTTCTATGAATTCATTTCAGTGTATGATACTTGTTATGACAGCCAAATTTTTCCTCTATTCTTGAGATCTAGGATCTAGGAGACCTGTAGACCACAGTAGATAATTTCAGACTAATGTCAATAAATCAATTCTTGATTACTCATTTAAATTTTTCAAAAAATCATAGCACCTAATAACATAACCTGAGTTAGTGCTTTATGGATAAGATGTTGATTTTTAAAGAACGTGCTGAGCAAAAACTCAGTCCCCTTAGACATAAAGGCTAATTTATCCAACAAACAAGAGTTGTGATAAATTTTAAAGTTTCTTTATGCTCTGGGAAATGCACAGTGTATGCAAATGCATCATTGTGCTTGAGAACATTCTGTTCAAAAGATTTGATCGTGTCAGAGAATCTTTAAGATGTTTCACCCCTCAGGTTTTGTGACTATAAGGAATCTAATCAGGTCCATGAAAGTTATTATCGCATTTCTGCCATTACAGGATTGGAAGCTGAGGATGAGGAAGGCAGACTCTTCTGTGCAATGTATTCTCTCACTTGAGTGTGATGTGCTCATCCTTTTTCTTCCTCTTCACTCCTTCTCATCCTCTTGGATTCAGGATTGACACCAGCTCTGTAAGGAATCTCTGTATCTATTTTCTACCTAATTAATCTGAAGTGGATTCCCACCATGATGCTCATGGAACCTACAAACAGCTACAACCACTAGTCCTCTAACTGCCTGTTTCATCTCAGTCTCTGGGACTAAGTTCAAAGAATGGGTTCTTTGAAACTTCTAGGGAAGTTTTTCTAGCTCTTCTAGAAATCCTTAGAAAAATCCCCTTTCACTTGGTAAGTGCCTTCCTAGTACCAAGGAGAAAGCTGATCTTCAGCAAAGGCAAATAATCAAAGGAAAACAAGTGTCAAATTACGGAATTAAAATGATCATGAAGTCTACCTCTGGATATTCAATGCAGTGAGACAACAAATTTCATTTTAACTGGAGCCATTTGGGGTTTTGTTTTGTTACTTGTAGGAAGCCCATATTGATTTAAAAAATATTGGAGATGGAAAGCAAGTCTTTTTTCTTTCAGTAGCCACCATCTTAGTTAGCAAGGAGTAATTGCTTAAGAAATGTTAAGGGAAGCTGGATGCCGGTGGCTCACGCCTGTAATCCTAGCTACTCAGGAGGCTGAGATCTGAGGATCATGGTTCAAAGCCAGCCCGGAAAGTCTGTGAAACTCTTATCTCCAATAAACCACTAGAAGTGGTTCAAGCGGTAGAGCACTCTCCTTGAGCTGAAGAGTGCAGGGACAGTGCCCAAGCCCAGTTCAAGCCCCAGGACCAACAACGACAACAAAAGACATGTTGAAAGGGATGATCAAGATATAATGGATCAAGATATATTGTATTCCTAAACTGTTTTGTTAAATGGCATCTCCTTTGTGTAGGACACATGGGCAGCAAAGATGGAGGTGAGTGGGCAGAGCCCGATTTGCTGTAGAGCACATGGGCAGCAAAGATGTTCAGTGCTTAACCAGCCTGTGGAAGCTTAGGTGCATGATAGGGTGTGACCTTTACAGTGATTGGTTCATTTTCCTCCCCTCCCATGCCACCCGGTCTTTTTTGCTTTAAAAAGTGCTTGCTGTGTGTTAATAAATGAGTTTGAGTTTTCCTACTTGAATTGGCTCCCCGCTGTGTCTGATTGTGTCCCGTCTGTCTTTCGTGGGACAGAAAAAGACCCGACACCTTTGTTCAACTACTTAAGGGTAATAATAAAAAGGAAAAAAAGAGAAATGTTTCCTGAATGAGTTAATAGGGCTGATAAGCCAATTCACACTAAGCTGGTTTGAACACAATGTTAAAATTTCCAGAAATATTTGCAAAAGCCAAAGACTTTAATCTCCAACTTCAGCTATCAGCAAGCAAGGAAAGTGGATATTTGTGGAGATGACACACAATGTTTTGGCAGAAAAAGAGCAGGAAAAGGTGTCTGACTTCTCACAGTTTGGAAATTTCTCAAGGTTTAGAGACTCCAAACCTTGTTCTCTGTGGCCAGCACTGCAGACAGCTATCCTTATTCTATTTGATTAAGAGCAACTATATGTATGAACCTATGAACCACAGGTACCAAAGGTATATTCATATCTAAGAAGGTTTGCTTGTAGGTTTTATCAGTGGGATAGGATTTAACACCATCTATTCTGTTCCCATTTGGAACTGAGTAACTTTGCAACTATAAGAAGCTTCTATTATAAATGCCTCTATCATCAAAATCTAACAGCAAGTTACAAACAACCCCTGGTTTATTACAAAGATAAGTAAAAATAAGATGCTGTGTTCTACATCCCCCCCAAACACAGATAAAAACTAAACTCTCAAAAAGAAAAGATGTCCTACAAACATGCTTCAGTTTCAAATAACCATAACTGTTTCTGCTACTTCTTGTTTTTCTTTTTGTTTTTGTTTTTTGGTTTTTGTTTTTTGTTTTTTGCAAATCAGGTATTCCAAAGCCACTTTTTTTTTTTCGATCATAAACACATGCCAGTGCACATCTCAACAGAACTGCCTGTGTATCTTAATGTCTCTCCAAGCAATTTCATGTAGTCAGCACCCTATACATAAGGAAATAATGGATGTGTGCCCTATGGGTTTCTTATAATAGTGATGAACCTTCATAATCAGGCTCATTCTTTAATTTTGCTTACTTTTTTATGCAGCTGCATTAATACTACATTGTCAGACTAAGGCAAGGATGAACACAGACATGTGACCTGAGTTTAAAAAAAAAAAGTAGAAGCAAACAATACAGCCATCCAAGGAGCAAATGCTGAGCTTGTGGAAAAAAAAATTAAAAAACAGCTCCCATTTTATTAAATAATAGTGTTTCGGCAGGGATGTCTAAAGTACTCTGCAAGGCTAATTAGGACAGATCAATGTACACTTACCTCTCCCGAAGGCTGAAAGGTGTGTAGTGACTACATGTCATTAAAAATTTACTTAACCATGGGCATCAGATGTCCATGAGAGAATGACCCTGGTGGGCACTCTACCTTTCCATTTTACCCAAGTCATCATCAATGAATCAAAACTGCCACAGACATTGTTGCTATCATCCAGCCACATGGCAGCTGATGTGCTATATATGTTTTGAGAGGGTGGTGTCAATTAACTATATTATCTATAAAGCCATACTTGCAATTACTACCACTTCACAATTTATCATTAACACATTTGGCAGAACTTTTTTTGCAAAGTAACATTTATTTAAAGGTTAATCAAAATTCTTAGAACAGCATTTATTATAATGTAATTTTTGATAATTGACTAAATCAGTGGCTCTTCAGAAAAACACCCTTGTTTCAGTCCTGCTCAATATACACCAGTGTCATTTGGGGAAAAGAAATACATATTAGAAATGTTCATTTCAGACCTCGTCATGGAAGATCATATATTAATGTAATCAGGTGGTACATTTACATGCTCATTAGTAATCCATCATTAGTCCAAATGCTCACTATTAGGAATAAATGTACAACGAGTTATTCAGAATATCCAGAAATAGTATTTCATATTTAAACATTCAGAATAAGCTGACTGAAATAAGTGCACACCTTGAATTTGAACTTTCAAGGCACATCACTAAAGTCAATTAGTTATGTCAGGGCATTTTTCCATAATAATCTCCCTAAAACAGGAGCTGAGAGTAGTTCCAATATTTTCATCTCTCTAATTCACTATAACTGCAAAAATTCCCAATGAAGTATGCTTTATGCTGTTTAATCTTATGTCAAAATCCATTTTTGCATGCTAAGGTAATTTACCTACAATTAATCAATCAAGGAAATAAATAAAATATAATAAATGCCAAACAACATAACTTACTTTAAAACAAACCACTATTTATTCTAAAAATACTAACAACGTCATAACAGGAAAACACAATAAAAATTGTACTCTTCTGAACTTTCTCTCATCAGTCATTTTATCTAAACTTACAAATGTATCACAAGGGCCTTTCCATAATCTGACTTCCCAGGAAAATGAGCAACTAGGGGGTCAGAAACAGTTTTTAATTCTCTGTGTGCAAGCAATGTCTTCATACATTTCCATTTGTGGATGCCAATGTATATTCTACAAAATTAACAAGAGTGAGGGAAGGGGAAGGTAGAGGGAGAGATTGGTTAGAATGTTGAAAGAGATGACATTGGTCAAGGTCTATTATATTGATAAACTGCTTTGTTAAATGGTAACTCCTTTGTTATTACAAAAGGGAGAAAAGAAATAATTAAATGACTCAAAGATCCATTAAGTAGATTCATTCATCAGAGTTCAGGATTTATAATGGTTGTCATACTTTTTCTTCTGACAAAAAATACATAATATACTTCATAAATATTAAATAAAAGAAATGGCATTCCCTTCATTACTTTGTTTTCTCACAAAATCAGCAAAGCAAGTTCCTAGATGTGTTTGTATATGTTGCTTCAGATGAAAGTAATGCTACTTTTTAAAATATGTAAGTTAGTTTTCTTAAGGGTAGAAAATTTCTCTGATTTTATTTGTTTGTTATTATTGTCTTCAGGTAGTTGTACAAAGGAGTTGCTATTTAGCAGAACAGTTTATGAATACAATACGTCTTCATCTATGTCAGCCGTTTGATAGACATAGTTTTGTACTGACACTACTGGGGTCAATTATAAGTCTTGGGTACAGTCAGCAAAAATTCATTATGCAGCAACTGAGTAACCCACATTATATCAGCAATTAAAAGCACACAAAAAGAGTCAAAAATGTGCCTTTGCTTCACAGAACTTAACTTAGAGGAGAAGACCTGTGCGTACTCATCCAACAAGCATGACTGACTTTTCAACTCCCTGCCAGGAACTAAAGAGGAAGACAGACAAATCTCAGCTCTGAACAAGGGACTAACAAAGAAATTAATGAGTGGCATATATCAAGCAGAAAGTTGTGGCTCTTGCTGAAAAATTGCAAACTAGCTCTCACTGAAACCTCAGGAGGAAATGTCGTTGAAATAATAGAAGACTTGGGGAAGCAGGTAGCATAAAAACAGCTGGAGAATTTCAGAGAGAACACCAATCTGCCCATTCACTAGTGATGTGGGAATTGAAACCAAGAAACAACATATTTTCCAAAAAAAAAAAAACACTTGTTTTCTTGAAAATAGCCTATGCTATTTGTTTTCTCATCAAATTGGTTTTGGTGATAGTGAATCAATAACCACTCATTGTATCATACGCTAAAGAATTTTCTTACATGGTTTCTGGTTGTAATTGTAGCTGAGAAGGTTCGTTTGTGAGTAAAAGTGGCCTAAGGATATTACATCAAACAAGTCACCTTTCTTACCTCCAACCACCCTTCCCACTGTTTGCTCTTCTTCGCAGTATATAGCGGCAATTGGGCACATGGAATATGATTAGTGTGCATTGGACTACATATTGACTGGACTTCGAAGATCCACAACAATGAATGTAAAATGTTCAAATGATTTTTATATTGATTAGGTATTGATGCAATGGTATTTCTGATGTATTGATTCAAGTACAAGTTTACTAAGTTTTTTGACTATGTTATTTTACATGTTAATAAAACTATTAGATTTTAGATAATATTTGTGACTCACATTGCATTTCTCTAGGACAGTGCTATTCTAAGGACACTGTGAAGATGGGGAGGATAACACTCAGGAACAAATGCTGTTATTTTATTAAGATTCTCTGACCTAGAACTTAACATAAAGAGCCACTCAATTCATGTTGCCTTGAAGGTAAGAAAAACAAGAGCTCCTGATAAACTTCCATCTCCTACTCATTTCTTATATTTTCTTTCTGACTAGTAAGAAGGGTAGGCCCAAAATTTTACTCAATGCTAGATTTGGGGGAAGGGTCTTGGTTCAGCTTTACCCTTTTATTTTTCATTATGAGTATTTGTTGGATCCTGATTATTGTGGCTTGGTTATTACAAATACAAAACATAAAGCTTTTTAGAACTAGAACAAGCTAAATAGCAAGGGAGAGTGTGAGTGTCCTGCTGTGCTGTAGCCAAGTGCCACTCATCAGATCTTGGGAATACTCATTTTGTCTGAGCGCCTTTGCATGAGGCCTGATGGACATTAAGTAAGATATATCTGACATCACTTATACAGAGACAGCATTTTCCATGACTGTCAACTAAGGATCACTGAGTTAGATGGCCACAATATCCAAATGGCAAGAGATCATCTGAAGTCATCCAAGCAGTTGTAGGTAATCAGGTATTAAATCAGGCAGAGATAGGAGTAACGATCACCAATTCAACAGATGTGGCTTTACCAGAGCCAATCCTATCCTTTAAAACATTACACCATGGAATGAGGGCATAGAAAGAATCCAGTGATCCAAGGAAATGTAGCAGAGGCCTTCCCCTATTTATAGAGAAGGGGATAATTCTATACCTATGGAGCCACACTAGCTCCTGGTACTTATCTTGCTTATGGCCTCCTAGACCCAGTGACAAACACAAATTCCAGTTGAGGAAAAACAATAATGTAGGGTCCAGTCATGGTAGCTAGAACACCTTGTGTAACCAATGAGGAAAAGAATGTGAAAGGCTCTAAACATGTTTCCTGTTTCCACTGGGTGTAGTCCAGGGCAAATGGGCATGGTTGCAGGTAGGAGAAATGTTAGATTCAGCTCACCTTTGTCCAGGTAGACACCAGGAAATAAGGGAACTGGAGCTTGTGCCTACCTCTTTATAAACTGAAGTAATAATATTGATGGCTATGCAACTCTTATTCCAAAATTAATATTTTAAGAATATTTAGGAAAACTAAAAATATAACATTTCTTCTTTTTTTCAAATCTGGGTAAAAAAGATAATTTGCTTCCTTTCTATTCTTATTATTCTAAAATATTACTCAGAATATTATTTAACAATCAGTTAGATCAATCCATCCTAACAGTGGAACATTAAGTCAATAGGAAAAGTATAGAATATGTGATTTCACATTTCAAGACTGTCTTTCATCTTTAAAACATAAATGAGAATAAAAAACAGTTAATAACAAAAACATTAAAATACATATTTGAGGGTTCGTTTTCCTAACATCACATTCTCTGACTTTTTCCGCTTGACTCATACCTATACTAGATATTGCAAATAAGGGAAACCATGGGACCTATGTTTCTTTGGGCCTGGCTTACTTCACTTAATATAATTTTTTCCAAGCCTTTCCATTTCCTAACAAATGGGGCAATGTCATTCTTTCTGATGGAGGCATAGAATTCCATTGTGTATATATACCACATTTTCTTGATCCATTCATCTACCGAGGGGCATCTGGGTTGGTTCCATATCTTAGCTATGGTAAATAATGCTGCAATAAACATAGTTGTGCTGGTAGCTTTAGTGTGGTCTTGTTTGTAAACATTAGGGTAAATGCCCAAAAGTGGGATTGCTGGGTCATAGGGGAGCTCTATGTGGAGTCTTTTGAGGAACCTCCATACTGCTTTCCAAAGTGGTTGAACAAGTTTACATTCCCACCAACAATGAAGTAAGGTTCCTTTCTGTCCACATCCCCTCCAGCATCTGTTGTTGTTAGAGTTCTTGATTTTTGCTGTTCTAACTGGAGTGAGGTGATATCTCAATGTTGTTTTGATTTGCATTTCTTTTATGGCTAGGGATGTTGAACATTTCTTCATGTGTCTATTGGCCATCCTTCTTTCTTCTTCAGAGAAGCTTCTCTTTAAGTCTTTCGCCCACTTACTTATTGGGCAGTTGTTTCTTTGAGGATAAGATTATTTCTTGGTTGCTTTGTATGTCCCTCCCCCACAGTGTAACCCCTGCTTTCACTATATTTGATGTCAGTATAACATGTGGAGGAGATGGGGACAAACAAGTCGTTTAAGGATTCAGGTGGACCTGTTGCAACAATGAGAAGTACAAAATGTCATGTCAAAACCAGCTTTACAATGTCGGAGGGGGGGGGAGGGGGGGTATGATTGGGTGGGGGGGGAGGGGGGAGGCTGGGAAGGGAGGTGAAGGGTAAACAAAGGAGGAGGCTGCAATGCTTGGTAAGAAATGTATGCATTATCCTGACCATGTAATTGTAACCCCTCTGTACAGTATGTTCTCAAATAAAATAAAATAAAATTTAAAAAAAAAAGAAGAAGAAATATATGAAATGACCTATAATATTCACCTTTTATAAAAAAATACAATTTTAGAATCATAAATTAAAGAAAAAAGTCCAAAAAAAAAACAGTTAATAATTTTCTTAGATACAGGAATAAGAGTAGAGAGGACACAGGAATAACCCTAGCCACATGAAAATCATGATTACACATAAGAGAAGAAAGAAATAGTTGATGTCAGTTATAATGTTATTATATTCTGGATTGGCTTGTTAGAATTGTTTTTAAAGATATAATACACAAACAACCAATTTACATGGTCCTGACATTAACCCAATAGACCGCAAACAAGCCCACACTAAAACTACCAGCACAAACATGTTCATTGCAGTATTGTTTACCACAGCCAAGATATGGAATCAACTCAGATGCCCCACAGTGGATGAATGCATCAAGAAAATTTGGTATAAAGAATTCTACAAAAAAAAAAGAATTCTACAAAGAATAATATCGTACCATTCATAAGGAAATGGAAAAACATAAACTTAAGAAACATAGGTTGCATAGTTCCCCTCATTTATTGTAACTAAATTGTGCCTGTAACTCTACAAGTAAATACACTGGATGTTAGAAGAAAAAAACAAATACACTTGGACACAATAATATACAGGACTCTAGATATTCACACAGTGATACTCAAGGAGAATATTCCTATGAGAGGATCACAAAGGCTCAATAAATATATTGCATATGATCATATAGAATGATGTTTTGGGGAATGAACTCAAAATGCAAACAAGAGATGTTTTTATTAATTTTTTTCTCCTTTGTTGATGATTTCATTTTTGTACCTTTTATCTTATATGAAAGTTTATCTGTTTGAGGGAGAAAAAAGGGGGAGCACAGAAATGATGGGATAAAGGGTGAACAAATGCAGTAGTAATAGACACAGTTAAAAACGAACTATGCAACTTGGGGGTGGGGAGGCTTGGAAAAAAAACTGGGAGAAAACAAGAGAAGAGGTGACACTGTTCAACAAGAAATGTACTCATTACCTGACTTACGTAACTGTAACCCCTCCATACATCACCTTTACAATAACGGTAATATATATATATATATATACATATATATATATATATGTATATATAATAAAGAGTACTTTCACAAAAGCAAACAGAAAAGTTTTTACAAAGGCCAGTTCCATTCCTTCTTTTTATTTATTATTATTACCATTATTATGATTCTTATTTTGGTTACTGAAGCTTGATTTTGGGGCCTGAGAACTCCCTCTTAGCTTTTTCACTCAAGGCTGATACTCTATCTCTTGGACCACAGCTCTACTTCTGGCGGTTTGGGTGGGTAATTGGAAATAAGAGTCTTGCAGACTTTCTGACTAATAAGTTATGTCTCCCAGACAGAAGTATGACCTCACAGAGAAAGCTCAAGAGAGAAGAGACATGTAATAGACACATGGTCTTTTGACTTGGGAATGGTCACATAGTATTTGCTAAGGCTTGGGTATGCTGCTGTTTCCCAGTGGTTCATGTGCTGGAGTCTTGACCTCCAGAGTGGCAGTATTGATGTAGTAGAAAGATAAAAATGGTGGGGTCTGGTGGAAAGTAGTTAAATTGTGGGTTCTAGCATCAATTATGGATTAAAGCTATCTTTCAAGAGTACATAAGGTTTGGTGAAAGTGTGTTCATTTCCTGCAGTTTCCTCCCTGATACAGATATCCTTTTGCACATAACCTTACTATTTGTCTGCCCTATTGTAAGATAATCAAGATGCTAGAGAAATGCTGTTTGAACTTCCCATTCATTAGAATCAGGAGCTAAATAAAGGATCTAGCACTGGGTATTTTGTTACAGCAATACAAAACAGATAGTGACAATCTTCCTCTATGTGTGTTCTATGCTATCTCCCCTTAACCTTGAAGATATATTATAACTTGCCTATTTATTTCTGTATCACTCCTACAAAATCACAATTTCTTAAAAAAAAACAAACAAACATGTAAGCAAATATACAGAGGAGTCCCATACATCCCATCTCTGCTTCCAGTGTTGACAACTTAAAAAACCAGGACCATGACTAGCCCTCTCTATCCCCTCTCTCTCTTCCCTGGCAGCCACTAACCTATTCTCCATCACTATAATTGTGTTGTGTTATTTCGAAAATGTAATGATGGAATCATCCAGTAATGTATCTTTTAAGACAGGTGTTTTTCACTCAGCCTGGCCTCCTTGACCTTTGTTGTTGTTGCCCAAAAAATACTTCATTATTGGTCATGGCATTATCATGTTCTTTATTCTATAGCATACATATATCATGCCCTGTTTAACCATTTACCACGGACATTTTGGCTATTTCCAGGATTTGATTATTACAAATAAAGTTGTTATGAATGTCCTCATGCAAGTTGCTGTGTGAAAAATAAATTTGTAAGATTGTTTGAAGACACAGATAGCATCATATTATTCACTACTTGTCCCCAATATTTTATAGAATACATAACCGGTAATCAAAAACATCCGTCTAAGAAATAACCCATGAACTACAAAATATATTTAAGAAAAACAACTGGGAATTATCTAATGGGAAAAGCATAGTTAGATGGGAGGGCAACTCCAGCAAGGAGTCCTAAAAGATGTAGTGGTAATTTCAAAATTACAGCAGCAAGTACTGAGGATGGTAGAGCCTTAGCCTGGCAAGTCAGTAGGAATTTCCTATACACTGATGCACTCTTTACAGTTAGAATGTTTCCAATTGTGCCTCAAATATTCATATTAGCATCTTCACAATAGGGTTCTAGTTGGATTAAGAGGATAGTTGGATTAATATGGTATGATTACACTTTTTAGAAACTTTTTTTGAGAGGTTTATTATTTTATCTGAGATGGGCTGACAGTGAAAGAAGGATATTCTTTCCTAAAATAGTAGCAACACCAAACATCAGATAAAACACATGAATGGATGATTTTCATGAGACAATACACAACCTATGAAGGACAGTGATTCCACAGAATGAGGGGCCAACGACATGAATCTTATAATCCCACACTATACTGCATTGAGAGCTTTTTGATAGTGGAATCAGGAGGGTCACTCACTCAAGAGAGGCTAAGTCTTTGAGTTAAGGCCAGAGCTGAAATTATGGCAGATTAAAATGACCAAAGAAAAAAATTTACTGGTCACTTTTTGAGAATGTTAAGAAATCATGCATCAATAAATGGGGCAAACTGGGCATTTCTCTTGACTTTCTTTTGTATGGTGGAAATCAAACTGAAAAAAGAGCTAGTCTATCTTTATAAAAGTATACCTGCTAACAAATAAAGCAGAAATTGAATTATTATATTACTTTTTTGCAATTTATATGCAGTATGTGTATGTTTCAGTATCAGTACCAGTATCACTAATATTCCAAAATGATATGAAGCCAATAATCTTGCCCAGCTCCCCTAAATGAATTCAATCAAGTATTTAGAGTCTCAATTGACAATTAAGAAGTAAGACAGGGTAGATACGTTTATTAAACAACTCCACAAAAATGCATCATCAATTTCAGACTATTGAAAATTTTATGGTATGTGTGTGCATGTATGCACACACACACACACACACACACACACACACAATCCAGTTTCAAATAAGGAAAAATATACAAACCTACAGAATAAAAGGAGAATGATATCAACCCATCACAACATATAGTTTTATTTGAATTCTTAAAACAATAAAAAGTTTAATAAAATGAGACAGTTTAAATATCAGTTTTGCAAATCTAAGGACAATGAAGAGATTCAGGAGTGATTAACTTTTGTAGTTTTGTAGTTAAGAAAACAGTTTTGATCTTTTAGAAACTCCTGCTGAGATAATAACAGATAAAATAATGTTACAGTCAGGATCTTCTTCAAAATAATTCAGGATAGAGGTAGGGAACGGAAGTAGTTTGATGAAACAAATTGTCCATGAGATCAAAGTTGCTGATGGTGGATATAGATGTTCATTCCACAATTATCTCCACTTTTTAATTTTTCCAAGATTTTTTGAAGTAAAAGGGATAAACAGACTTATTAGTATGTAATTGAATGTAGTTGAAGTTGTAGCTAAAGACTCAGAGGTCAAGGTGCATTTCTCTGAATGAAAACTATTTCTCAGATATGTAGATATCAGAAAATGACAGTTTACAATATTACTGAAGACAATGACTTGTAAGATTCCCTTAGTGAATGACTATGTTTTGTTTTTGTTTTTTTCCTACACAAAGCAATAGTTTCTGAGTAAGGCTAAACCTTTAATCCTGAAAATAGATCAGTGAGTATAAAGTAGTTGGTTTCCTTGGTTGAAGCATAAAAAAATACAAAAGGCAACAAAAAGTAGATCTACAGATATGGTTGTCAGTGTTCTTCTGTTTTCTTAAATACAAAATAGAAAGGTCTAATAGAGACTATATCTGCTATGGAAGAGTATCCTTGCAAATATAATGTAATTTGCCATTTCTTCTTTTCCTGTTTACAAAGTATATTCTATTCAAACTCTACTTATTCCACAGTAGGAGAGGCTTTGTAAGTAGCTTGTCCAAAAGTTATTTTTGTGGGTTTTTTTTTCAAGTCTTTTTTCTTTCTTTGAGTCTTATCCATCCCAAAGGGCATGATCAAGCCCAACATATATAGTTTGTCATGAGCCTGAACTCTGGGCCTGGGCGCTGTCCCTCAGCTCTTCAGCTCAAGGCTAGTGCCCTACCAATTGAGCTACAGTGCCACTTCTGGCTTTTTCTGCTTATTTGGTGCTGAGGAATCAAACCCAGAGCCTCGTGCATTCATGGCAAGCACGCTACCAATGAACCATCTTCCCAGTCCAAATATAGTTTCTAAAAGAATGTTTTATCTGTAGTTAAAAAAACTCACGGTTTCAAGTTCAAAGTTTTAGAAATAACCAACCTTCATGAAATGAGTTAACAGATTTTTAATCTATGCAAATTTAAACCCTGCCAAATAATTTTATAAGTAATTATTTTGTCTGTAACATTGCCATATTTGCATTATTATAAAAATATCATCATGCATCCTAATGTGCACTTTCATTAAAGGTCTGAAAAGGCCATGGAGCATATTTAGAGCATGATGTGTGCTTTGGGAGCAGAATCAGCTAAGGAGAAACAAGGCTAGTGAGCATCTTTGTTGCTGGTACAGTTCTGAAATTATTTACAAGGATATATTGCAGAAGTTGCAACTGAACTTTTCAAAATATTTATCACCATAGTTAGGACTTTCATTAGAGTATCTTTTTGATACAATAGTGTTTATTTCAGCCATTTTTAAAGCTGCTATCCCAGGATTATAAAGCAATATTATAATATTTTCCTATGAACAATATTACAAACATTCATCTCTAGAAGAATGTTGTGAAGAAATTATACTCCCATGATAATCCAAATATTTAAGTAACTGATGGAACTTCAGAGCTGGACGCCAGTGGCTCACGCCTGTAATCCTAGCTACTTAGGAGACTGAGATCTGAGGATCATGATTCAAAGCAAGCCCGGGCAGGAAAGTCTGTGAGACTCTTATCTAGAATTAACCACCAGAAAACTGGATTTGGCACTGTGGCTCAAGTGGTAGGGCTCTTGCCTTGAGCTGAAGAGCTCAGGGTCAGCACCTAGGCCCAGAGTTCATGCCCCATGACCAACAACAACAACAAAAAGAACTTCAAAGGATTTTTTTATGAGAGAGCATTTTGACTACTGAAAGCAAAATATTACTCTTTGAAAAGTAGCCAGTCTTAGAAGACTATATTTTTAAGAATTCAGCTAAGTGACATTATTTACTATAGCTAAGATATGGAACCAACCCAGATGCCCCTCAGTAGATGAATGGATCAAGAAAATGTAGTATATATACACAATGGAATTCTATGCCTCCATCAGAAAGAATGACATTGCCCCATTTGTTAGGAAATGGAAGGACTTGGAAAAAATTATATTAAGCCAAGCCCAAAGAAACATAGGTACCATGGTTTCCCTTACTTGCAATATCTAGTATATGTATGAATCAAGCAGAAAAGGTCAGATAAGGTGATGTTAGGAAAATGAACCCTAAGATATGTATTTAAATGTTTTTTTTTCTTTCATGCGTTTGTTTCTAACGCATTTAGAAGATTATTTCTTTGTTGCTTTGTATGTCCCTCCCCCACAGTATAACCCCTGCTTTCACTGTATTTGATGTCGGTATAATTTGTGGAGGGAAAGGGGAAAAACAAGTCTTTTAAACAAGGATACAGGTGGACCTGTTGCAACAATGAGAAGTACAAGTTGTCATGTCGAAAACGAACTTTACAACTTGGGGGGGGGGGGTGAGGATCGGGTGGGGGCGCGGGGGGAAGCTGGGAAGGGATGGGAAGGGGAAACAAAGGAGGAGGCTACAATGCTTGATAAGAAATGTACTCATTATCTTGCCCATGTAATTGTAACCCCTCTGTACAGTATTTTCACAATAAAAATAAATAAATAAATAGAATTCAGCTAAGTGAATGCTGAAGTACATTCCTTCTGTAGTCATTGATAATTGTAGTTGTGCTCCATTGTGGCTGGTATGAGACACAAATGACAATATAGGAGAAGGGAAGAATGTAGTCAAAAATCCAATGCATATCCTACAACATTAAGAAGGGTAAGGGCAGAGTGGAGAGGGGAGGGGTGAATTAGAAGGTGAAAGGGGTGACATTGATCAAGCTGTATTGTATCATAAACTGCTATGTTAAATGGTAACACTTTTGTACAACTAAAGATAATTTTTAAAATAAAAAAAATAATTTAGGTATATTTCAAATTCTCCACATTTTTAGCTACTGTTTCACATTGCAAATGCTTAAGAGCCACACATGGTTAGTGGTTACCATGTTGGTCAGTGTAGATATTAAACATGTTCATCAACACAGAACGTTCTACCAATGTTGATCCACATTTGGGAGATCACTAGTGATGAGTGAAAAAATTTCAACTGTGTAATACACACACACACAACACACACACACACACACACACACACATACACACACACACTTTTTTTTCTTTCTTTTTTTTTTTTTGTCAGTCATGGGGCTTGAACTCAGGGCCTGTGAGCTGTCTTGAAGATTTTTCACATAAAAGCTGGTGCTCTACCACTTTGAACTACAGTACTACTTCTGGTTTTCTGGTGATAGACTTTCCTGCCTGGGTGGGCTTTGAATGAACCACAGTCCTTAGATCTCAGCCTCCAGAGTAGCTTGGTTCTCAGGGGTGGGCTACCCGCACCTGGCCAAACACACATTTCTATGAACTCATTTTCCCTATGTAATAAGATCTTGTATTTTTCACATTCAAATGACTTTTCTGGAAAATCTGTATTCTAATACAATTTGTTGAAGTTACACCATAAGCATTGCAATGTAGATTTCCTTTGCCTAGTGTGAGAATAAATTTTTAACTTTTTCTACCTCTTCAAGGGAGAGAAATAAACATCATTTGGTCTTGCCTTCAATTAGTGTGTTTTTTACATTATACATATCTATTTTAGCCTGATATAAATTGTACACACTGTAATCCCAGCACTCAGGAGGGTGTAGCAGGAAGATTATGAATTTGAACAGTGAAGAACATATAGTGAAATCTTCCCTCAAAAAAATCTTGTCTAATCCTTTAATTTCTCCAAATCTACCCTTTGCCACAAAGAATGTCCTATTTTAGGTGGCAGCACTTGAGGCCCCAAACTTCAGACTTAGAAAGTGTGTCACTAGCATAAAATACTAATTTTCTGAAGAAAAGAAGGAAGGAAGGAGGGAAGGAGGGAGGAAGGGAGGGAGAGAAGGAAGCAAGGAAGGAAGGAAGGAAGGAAGGAGAGAAGGAATGAGGGGTGGGAGGGAGGGAGGAAAGAAAGAAAAAGGAAAGAATGAAGAGGAGAAAAGAAGAAAAGGGAGGAAGGGAGGAGGAAGAAGAAAGAGGATTTGAGAGGAGTGAAGAAAAGAAGGGAAGGGAAGAGAGGGGAAGGGGAAGAGGGGAGAAAATAACCTGTTAAACTCCCAATCCTTTATTCAAATAGACTGCTAAATCTTGGTAATCCTTTCAGGATTCCTTGGTGGGATTAAATACATAATCTCATTTCTGTTTACTTCCTCACTACTGAAGCAATCATGAAGCCAAATAAATTGCTATTGGTATTTACTAATGAAATTGTTTACTATTAAAGCATTTTTTCATTGTTAAGATATAAAAATGTTTTGTTACACTTAAGAAACTACTCCTGGCACAAAGTTTCTGAACTATGTTTTTGTCAGATACTAATGGGCCTTGGAAAAGTTTGCAACTCTCAATTCATTAAGACTTTGAGTAGCTGTTTTGTACCTAAGAATGAAAACTTGGCGAGACTGGAACTAAACACATAATTTTATGAAATATGATGAAAACATAAAGGTTTTGTTATGACGCATGTAACAATCAAGGCCTGTTTCTTTTTAGTAAGCTCCTAAAAAAGTACCTCCTGTATAATTATTAAATAAAAACACTCACTTATTCAGTACTCAGCTAGCTTTTAAACTCTGAATAAGAGAAGTACACAGTGAGAGAGGTACTTACATGGTTTCCTTGGATACTGGATGATGCCATTCAGGTCTATGTTTTTATCTGAAAGTGGTGCCCTGCAGAGAAATGAGGCTTGGTGAGTGGCTGTTTATACATAGTAAGTAAATAGGAACTTTGTTTATTTTACAAAGCATTTTTTATTTTGACCCAGATTTCTTTTTCTCATCACACCCATCTCTAGTAAACAAGCAATAATACATTAGAGCAGGTACTTTGAACAACTCTTTTTAACTCCACTTAATCATAATTATTAAGGCAGAATCTCAGGATGCTTTAACTAAGTGAGTTTCTGCTCAGGCTGGGGTGTGTGTGTGTGTGTGTGTATGTGTGTGTGTGTGTGTGTGTGTCTGTTGCATTTGATTATTAATGAACACTGCCTGTCTATACTCTAAAAAGAATGTTTCTCAAAACATCAATATAGAAATTAATCTTCAAAATTCACATAAATGATAAATATCCTTACCTTAGCCACTGATCCATGGAACCCTAACTTCTGGATATCAAGGGTTTCCACAAACATGAGCTGCCATTTTAAGTGTTGCACAGGCTCGCTAGATTCCAGTCATTTAAGCACCGTGAGCATACCAGCATTGACACTCAGTCTCTCTGAACTACATGCTTTCTAATTTTGGTACCATGATTAATCCCTCCTGTGTGATAAGTTTTAACCTTCTAATATTTCTTTGGATTGAAAAGAGCAAATGAGCTACAGTGAAGAATGGCAAGCAACTTTTATGCTTAACACAATTTAATAATGTGAAATGAAGTAAGTGTGTGCTATGTTTCCATTAAAAAGTTTCCAGCCACAATTAATTGAACAAAAACTTGTCTTGTTCCAAGATTATTCTTGGAAATGTAATTTTAATGCCTGTGTGAAATGAGGAAAACTTACTTTTTTTCCTACCATATGAAAGCAATTTCATTTTTTTTTTAGGAATGATTTTTGGATAGACTTCCGATTGGATATTTTCCATTGGAACTAGCAGAGTACGGCTTGGGGGAGGGGAGAGAGTAACTCTGTGTTCTTTTGCCAGCACTGACAAAGGTCTGTTTGTCAATGATACCTTTATAGCTAAATTTACTCCAGAGTGACATGAACAGGTGCACCTCGGCCTGCCAGACACTTGTGCAGAGAGATCACGCATCTCACGGCTTGACGATCAAGGGGCAAAGCCTCGGTCTTCATAGAAAAGGAGAGGAGGCAAACGCAGCCCAAACTGGGGGGTTTCTCTTCAAAGCCAGCTGGTCTGGCTTTATTCTACAGGAATTTTTTTACCTGTCAGAGTTTGGACAACAAAGCCCTCAGCAGGTGCTGAGAGGTGTACAACTTCCTGGAGAAGCAGAAAGGCACTGGTGAGTTTCAACTGCCAAAATTTGTATTTTTTTTGTAATTTCTAAAAGTTGAATTTGTTATCTTGGATGAGGAACTATGTTACCTAAACTCAAAAAGCTGATGCGACCATTGGAATCAGAGCCAACTAACTCAATAGCAAGTTTGCCTGTCGTACAAAGTAGAGTTGTTACAACTGATACTCTTTTTAGGTTTTCAAAAAAGTAATTTTATGAAGTAGTAGTTTCTATTTTTAATATTGATCTCTTTCACCACTGTCTTTGCTATCATAGTGATTAGTGTCAATTACTCATATTTTATACTACAGTAAATAAATAGTAGTTTAGTCTCTTTTAAATCTAATTCTGTCATAAGTTTTCTGAATAAAATAGTGGTTCAAGCCTCTAGAACATAAATGTAAAATGATGCATGCTCTTTAAAATAATTCTATACACTGTTTTCAAATGTGCATTAGTTATAGGAATATGATTAAAGAGAATATGAAATTAAGTTTATTTTAATGTATTTTTAAAGCAATTGCACAAAATGCTTAATAATTAAAAGTAGCAACATTTTCTCTCTACAAAGAGTTTTTAGAGTAAAATCTTCAGAATAACCAACCAAGAGAGTACTAAAACATGTTTTTACATCATTGATTTCCAAAATTAGCATATTTATATATTTGGTATTTTTTTATTTTGTGAATTCAAAAGTTTAAGCAGAAATATTTTTTCAGAATAGTATTTTAATTAATGCAAAGGATGGAAAAATGAGACCACATGTCAGGACATATTTTTAAAAAGTGATTCTATTTCAAGGACTCATTCTTTTAACTATGCTTCACAGCATTTCTCTACAAATTGTTGTATTATAGCAAATTGAAAACATTTATTTAAGCAAGTAAGCAACTCAAAACTAGAGACTATACATAGTAAACATATGAAACCATTTTCATCAGCAAATTCCATATTCACAAGCAACATGGGCTAATGAATGTAAAAGACAAAACAGCATACATTGATCAAGAATGCTATAAATTATTATGCATTAAAATCAATTTTCTGGGCTGTAGGGGGTGGCACTGATGCTTAAGAAGAGAAAAACTCATACGAATATAAATGAATGAGATGATAGGCAATTGTTTAATTTCGATGCCATAATGTCTAATATTCATATTTAATACATTTGTATAGTAGAATATATAAGATCTAACTTTTGTTAATACTTAAAATTATTTGTAAATCAGGAATGCCACATATTTATAATTTAAGGTGGATTAATTACTGTTTAAAACTATAAAATGGTTGTGGTTTAAATAATTACCAGAAATTTCACACTAAATCAAAAAACCCTAATATTTTAAAAATATAGTCTTATCTACAAACATTTTTGTAAACCTATATTTCAGAATTAAAACTTAAATATTCTTTTTTTATAAATGGCTACATATAGACTACATGTCAGATAATTAAAGGATATATTATTTCAATTGCTATTCTTGTATGATTTTTTTCATGCTTGATTATTAAATCTAACACTGAATTAGCCATAGCCAATATATTCTTTCATCTAAATTCACTAGGCTTTAAAACTCTAAACTCTTGATAATATTTTATAGTCTTTTAAATGCCTTATTGTTAAATAATCACAGCACTTGCTTTTAAAGATAGCTAATTACCTAAAAAAAACCCTAAACAACATATATTCATAGATCAACTTCAGAATTATATTTGTTTTTGTCTGCATTAATATTGGCTGTAATTAACATATTTTGGTCATTAACATCAAATATAAGTAATACAAAAGCTTCTACCAAACTATAGTTTATGACTCTTTCATTTAAGTAGAAAAGAGCTATCAGAAACAATATTATAGTCCAAATATTCAAAAAGATTAAAATTTGTCATTTAACTGTCATGAGTTGTATTCTTATTCTAAAATTCCATGAATTATTTTCTCTTATGAAGAGCCATAAATCCTTGTTCAACACACAGCTATATGTTTGTCTTTTCAACACTGAAATATCTGTTCCACAAAATATCTATGCCAATTCTTTTAATGTATCAGCATGACTCCTTTCAAAAAGTCTTCATAATTAAACTTGATTTAAAATAACAGTAACCCATACCTGCCCTAAAAAATTAACTTCAAAAACCTATATATTTTCAGTTTTATTTGCAATACAACTTCATATCTTAAAATAACTTACTTTTAGTGGAGGAAAATTAATAATTATCCTGCTTCTTCAGAAAGGCAGTAAAAAAATTTTATATCTTTTGTACATTCATAAGGAAAGTTCTCCATTCTTCTAGCAATTAATTTCAATAAATAAATATCATTGCCAGTCCATTTCATTTCAGTGCAAGAGGGTTTCCATATAAAATTGTTTATTTGTAAGTATTTAGTGAAACAAAATCTGTTGGCAGGTTTATCTGCATCTCCTTAGTGACCAGACATATGAGTGACAGCAGTCAACTGTTCATGGGCCAAATGTAACCCAGTAAAGATAAAAATTACATATTACTCATCCTTGTTGATAATACCTGGTGCCAGGAGGTTTTCAAATTGGAATAACTAGACTGTAGACAAGAGGAAGCAAAAAAGGAATCATTTCTACTGCTCTTTTGTCATCAACTTTTCTCTTCTTCCTTTCCTATTTATCCCTTCCTCTTCATGTCCATACATACCTTATGCCTGTCTACACTTAATTTCTTCAAAGAAACTTCCAGAAGTATGTGCTATGTCTGTGTCCATAAAAGTACTGAGCACACAGGTAATCATGCCCACACATGCCCTTTAGTTGCCTGTTCTTCTGAGCTTATGAAATATGAAAGAGTCATGGGAAGGAGGCTTTGAAGCTTTTAACTTCTCCATTTAAAGAAACTGCAACTGAAGAACAAAAATGAAATTCTGCCCAGGTCACTGACGTTGATACGTCAGTACAGTCTGGGGTCTGTCTCCCAATGTCCTATTCAGTACTTTTTTAGACTTTAAACATGTGGCTAAACAATGACTTTTAAAAAATCATATTAAATTTCTTTCAGAATCCTTTCCAGTCACCAGTCAATACTCTTAAAGAAATATACGTTTTATCCTAGCATCTTAAAAATATACATGCTCTGATAAGAGCATATTAATAATTACTTGAAATATACAAATATATACTTTTTATATAATTAAAAAGACCACAAAACAAAACATCTATGCCATAAACCGATTTTAGATCTTCCTTATTTCAGTGAATTTCTTAACAAAAAACAATTACAAAAAACATGTAAAATAATGGAATAAAGATAATCATAATAGCAATACAGATATTTAGAAGATGAAGTTAGAAATCAAAACTTAAATTGGAATAACAAAATGCTGAAAAAGGACAGAAGTTGACCCATTGCAACAACGTTACTCACAAGACACTATGTTGGAAATGAACTTTACAACTTTGGGAGAGGGGAGGAGAGGGGGAAGTGGGAAAGGGAAGGGATAGTAGGAGAACACCAAAGGAGAGGGTAACAATGCTCGATAGGAAATGGACTCATTACCTTACTGATGTAACTGTAACCCCTCTGTACAGCATCTTTACAAGAAAATAAAAATATAAAAAAATTAAATTGCATGTCTGTGAAACACCAGATAATAATTAAAATATAAAGCATACCAAAACATAAGCATATGTATAGGATGCAATAGTTCATATAAATGGCTCAACAACTGAGAATCGTGTGTGTGTGTGTGTGTGTGTGTGTGTGTGTGTGTGTGTGTGTATGAATCAACAAATTTCACTGGATCTCAAGGCTTATCAGTACATGTGTCCTAACCAGCTCAGAAATTCTACCATACAAAAATTCTTCATTAATATAAGCAACTGATAATAATAAAATGATTATTAATTATACTATTTTATAATTATATGTTGATAATACTGCACAATATACTGGCTCAGTTTGAACTATGAAGATAACTATTTTAGGCAAATGTTTGTCTTCTTGTCCTCCAAGAAAGAAATGTATTACATAAAACTACCACATTTTATGTGGTATATATACACAATGGAATTCTATGCCTCCATCAGAAAGAATGACATTGCCCCATTTGTTAGGAAATGGAAAGACTTGGAAAAATATATATTAAGTGAAGTAAGCCAGGCCCAAAGAAACATAGGTCCCATGGTTTCCCTTATTTGAAATATCTAGTATATGTATGAGTCAAGCGGAAAAGGGCAGATAATGTGATGTTAGGAAAATGAACCCTTAGATATGTATTTTAATGCTTTTTTATTTCATGCATTTGTTTCTAACGCATTTATAAGATTATCTCTTTGTTGCTTTGTATGTCCCTCTCCCACAGTATAACCCCTGCTTTTACTATATTTGATGTCAGTATAACTTGTGGAGGAGATGGGGAAAAACAAGTCGTTTAAGGATACAGGTGGACCTGTTGCAACAATGAGAAATACAAGTTGTCATGTCGAAAACGAGCTTTACAACGTTGGTGGGGGGGGGGGGGAGGAGGGAGGTTTGGGTGGTGGGGAGGTAGAGGGGAGGTAGGGAAGGGATGTGAAGGGTAAACAAAGGAGGAGGCTGCAATGCTTGATAAGAAATGTACACATTATCCTGCCCATGTAATTGTAACCCCTCTGTACAGTATGTTCACAAAAAAAAAAATTAAATTAAATTTAAAAAAAAAAAAACAAAAAACTACCACATTTTGAATTTAAGAGAATTTGTTGCATCCCTAGGCTTTCAAGCAGTTACATGACATGAGTAGAATTTTAATACCTAGATGTGGAAGTTAATATTTAAAGAGGGAGGGTAAAAGCTTACAAAACTAATATAGAATATAGAAAGAATTGTGACCAGGGTTTTCCTGACAACAATGAACTAAAATAATCAACAGTTCTATGACTAACAACATCATTCAACAAATAAATTATACACCTAAATTACAAATGTATTTGCTTATTCCATTATATTTAGTTCAAATCAACATTACACCTTAATCAGCAAACCATTTAACAATATGCAATAGCATCATGCAAATCAATTGTGAGCAAAATAATCAGTAAATAATATCAATTTCTAACTATTGTAAAAAATAGAGGTATCAAAGGAAACGATGCAAACGCATAAGTTTCTCGTAAGTTCACTCAGTGCCCAGGATCTAACAAGAACATATCCCTTGTCTACTTTTAAAGGATTGTAAAAATTTTCTCTTTGGACCTGAAGAATCCTAATTCAGAAGGTAACAGAGTAGAAATAGGAAGATCTAAGCTTCAGTCTCTGTTTCACTGCTAAGTAATATTGTGATCAATAGCAACCCCCACCCACCCACCCACCCAAGCCGGGCACTGATGACTCATGTTTGTAATCCTAAATACTCAGGAGGCTGAGATCTGAGAATCACAGTTCAAAGCTAGCCTGGGCAGGAAAGTCTTTGAGACTCTTATCTCCAATTAACCACCAGAAAACAGAAAGGGCACTGTGGCTCAAGTGGTAGAGCTCTCTTCTAGAGCTGAAAAGCTGAGGGACAGTGCCCAGGTCCAGAGTTCAAAACCCACGACCAACCATAAAAACCACTTTGATTTATTCCCTGTTGTCACTGTTTTTGATTTCTGTACACTTGGTCTTGTACATAAGTTTATCTAATTTGGGGAAGTGAAGAGGAATAACAGAAACTGTGGGACAAAGGGTGAACCAATACAACAGTGAAATTCACTAAATACTGTGTTGGAAATAAACTTTACAACTTGGCAGGGAAGAGAAGTGGAAGGGGGATGGGAGAAAAGAAGGGAGGGGTAACACTGTTCAAAAATATATACTCATTCTGTTACTCTAACCCCTCTGTATATCGCCGTTACAATAAATTTTTAAAAACTATAAAAACATAGTTATCTAAGAATACAATACTTTCCTTTGTTCATGTTAGGAAATCCCAAAAAGGCATCTGATGGTCATTGGTTGGTTCCTACAGCTTGCTCCCTCCTCTCTCTGTTCATGAGCAGCTTACAACATAGGCATTATGAATTATTAAAACTGACACCAGTGTCCAGTTCAGGAAGTTAGTGGGCAAATTTTAATCACTGCAGAATACTACTGACCAGAAGGCCATAGGTTTTTGTACTCTAAAGAAAATTAACAGTCTTATTCTTAAACTTTTTATTATCACATATAGCATTGAATTTTCCAGTATCTACTATGAGGCTGAGGTGACCAAAGTAATATTTTTAATATTTTTTTTATTGTGAAAATACCGTAGAAAGGGGTTACAATTACATGGGCAAGGTAATGAGTACATTTCTTATCAAGCATTGTTGCCTCCTCCTTTGTTTCCCCTTCCCATCACTTCCCATCTCCCCCCCACTCTCCACCCCCCTCTCCTCCCTCCACCCCCCATATTTTTAATATTCTAAAACTAAAGGAAAAGGATTTTAAGTTAAAAGATATTTACAACAAAAATTTCTGTAAGCCATCATGCCAAGATGTTTTGTTTTCATCAGAAAAATTTGTGATAATGAACAGGAATGTCAACAAACCCCCTATTTTGAAGCATTAAGAAAGTCTGGATTTGAGCTAGGTTAATGACAGCATTGGGAGTGGAGAGGGGTTGAAGAGCTGGGGCCAATCTGTTGCCAAAGATGGTAATATTGTGAAGGCTCATGATGGTGGCTCAACAGATGTAATTACTAAGGTTACAAACAACATTTGCAGTCATTGAAAGTCTACTGTGAAGCATATTATTCAGGTAATCATGATCACTGCTAGTCCAATTTAAAGGAGTTTATGCTCATAAGCAGGTGCCATCACCAAAGCATGACACTTCTGTGTCAATTGTTGCATAAACCCACCTTGCAGGTTTTGCTGAGATACTAAGATCCATTCAGATAAGATAAACTGTAAAAAAGTTAACCAAATTCGGTCCCCATATTGCTTACTCGATTTTCAAGTTGAGCAGTATTTTTTTCTCTTTTAGTGAGTTTATTTTTTAATTGGTGAGTTTATTTTTTTATTTTTTAATGTGTATATTTTCCCTTACATATAGTTGAACTAAAGTAAGCAATAAAAGATTCATATCTTTTTCAATTCTTACTATTTTTATTAGGATCAATTGAGAAAACAAGAATGAATAAAGAGAGAAGGAAAAGTTATCCCATTTGACAGACTTTGTGAGTCTTAGGATTACCTATGCAATAAGACAATGACATATAACAAATGGATGAGAAATATCAGAGAAGCCTTTTTACATAGATTCCTGAGAGATTGGCTCTGTGTTGAGTTCAGTGTTGAGCCTTAGGTTCTATGGAACAATAAACCTAGCACTTTATAATTCCAGATCCTTTAGACCAAAGAGAGCAGATGGATACAGCTATAAACATTTTGTCAGTTTTATTTATTGTCTCGTATAATTAAGAACTGAGATGCTCAGATAATTCATTCATCTTAGGTATTCTTTTTGATTGGCAAAACTCATTTTCATTCATTTAAGGCACTAAATAATGCCATTTGGAATATAATAAAATGACTTAAACTGATTCTTGAGAAAAGCCATTTCTTGAAAAATACACAAACAAGGCTTTTCTGAGTACTGTGTACACACATGCACATTCACCACTGATCTGGAGTCTTTAAGAGGTTACAGCTTAGTGATAATGTGAGGCAAACCACAGGCCTCATTCTCCTGCAGGGCATAGACTATAGCTAAGTCAGGGTGAGGTGAAAATGTGGGGCTGGGTGAACATAATACTAGAAAAACAGTAACAAAAACTATATTCCTCATAAGTTCATCACCATTGTAATAAAAGAGTAATTATGATGATTAATAACCAAAATTATCAGAGAATTTTCTCTGAGCTTTTTTTCTAAGCCAAGTACAATATATGACAATATATTATATGGCCTATATTATCCTTTGTTTAGAAAAAAAGCTCATTTGATAGTGGTTTTGCATTTTATGTTTTCAATAAATAGAACAATATTACTAGTAGTAGTTTAAAGTTCTAAAATAGAAAATCTCATTTTTCAAAGCAAAGTGACAAAGCTCGATGTTAATCATGTGTGTGTGTGTGTGTGTGCGTGTGTGCGTGTGCATGTGTGTGTATGCCTATGTGCCTGTGTGTGTACCTGGGCAAGTGTATCTGCTTTTATTGAGTTTCCAACTGATAAGGAATCTACAATTGAAAATGAAGATAGGAAGCAAAAAAAAAAGCAAGGAAACAAACATCTGGGAAAGAGAGAAGTCAATCTATTGGTTACCTATTGGGTGGTCAAAGGTAACAGAAAAGTAGTAAAAATATTTCAGTAGTATTGAAATTCTTTTACTTAGAATCCTACCTACTCACTGTGAATCTCTTCAGAGAAAGATTTTTAATACAAAATGCAATCTGTTTCATAGTTTAAAGATAAACAACGTTTGAAAGTGATCTATATGTTTCATTGCTGGGTGGATCAGATGTTGTTTGTGATGAAAAGAGGGTAAAGAGCAATATAGTCTGCCCTTTGACCCTAAGCCTCTCTCCACAATCCTCCCCATCATCCATGAAGCCGCACATATTCTTTTCACAAGTTTCTCATACCTACCTCAAGAACTTTGAGAGAAATAATCACAAATGGCATCACCGATGTCTGTGGCAGCATACTTACTGCGGCACAAAATATGCAAGTAGATACGTAAGTCAAATGCAAAGAGAGAATAAAGAGGCCCTGGCAACAGTTTTACAATATTTAGAGGTGGAAAATGTACTCCAGTGTTCAAGCTCATCATCTGATTCCAATATTTTCAAAAACAATAAAATGTCTTCCTCAAGTGAGAACCAAGCTTTCCATACACTTGCACCTATTGTTTATCTCTGTACCATTGAGTGGCTGGCCATAGGAGGGATCTGGGACATTCTAAAAGAGAAAAAACACGTCTTGAAGCAGCAGAGAAATTGTCCACTGTGAATTCTTTTGTTTCTAAACACGTTTTCAGAAAAGCTGTAAGGAAACATTCATTAAAAGCGGTAACACATTGCTAGTGTACTATCACTTAGACAGGTAAAGAAGTGAGCTGCTCAAATAGAACCTAATCCCAAAAGTTGTGAGGCCTGAAGTTGCTACTCAGGAAAGAGAAGTGAGCTGCTCAAATAGAACCTAATCCCAAAAGTTGTGGGACCTGAAGTTGCTACTCAGGAAAGAAAGGTCCTTGTAAGTTGCATCAGTGGAAGGAAGGCCAAGAGGAAATAGAGGCACTCAAAAAGGAGCCATTATTGATTTTTTTAAATTACTGCTCTGCTCGGTTTGTAGAGCATGCCAAAATGAAAGAAGGGCAAGTTGAAGGTGAGTAGAGAGAAAGACATGGTGCAGACAAACGTCAGCCACTTCACAAATTGGTCCATATGACACTTGTGATCATTGATTCCAAAGGAGTCAAAAACCTAGATTTAAAAGGAAAACACTGATTCTATGCATTTATGCACAAGTTCCTTACATTTAAGTGTAAGATGATATAATCAATAAGCAATTTAGAAGATGTCTGAGACAAACGAAAAAAAATGTCATCTTGGAACCTTATTCTATAGGCAAATGGGTATATAATTCTTTCATAAGTCCAAGTAAACCCAGTATGAATAGAAAAAAAAGTTTCTCTGACAACAATATTACATAGAACACTGACAAAGATAATATAAACAATGCCAAAATGGGAGACATCTTGGTATAATATATTGATTTAATTAACAAATTATCATAAATATGTTCTATATTTACTTAAAATATCAAATTTTCTAGCATGAAATAAAAACTGTTCTGAAGTATGAAACCTGATAGAAAAAGAAAACAACTTCTAAAATATCATTATGTAACTATGACTATATGATGTTTTTCAAGAACATGAGATGGTACTTGAAAGCAAAATAAAGTATAGTGATCATTTATTGAGTGTTTTCTACCGAGCAGGTTTTAAATGGCTGTAGAAATACAATTTCAGCAAAATGATAATCATAGGTAGATTCTCTACCTTCCTCATTTTACAAAAAGGTCAGTTAAAATATTAAAGATATATGGTTACTAAGTCTGAGCCAAAAATCTAATTCACTGTCTTCTCATTTACAATTCTTTACAAAGCAAGATACATTCACATTTCCTTGGCTAGACACAATGGCTCACCCACATAATCTTTCTACTCTGGAGGCTGAGATCTGTGGTTCACAGTTTGAAGCCAACCCAAGCAGAAGAGTCAGATATTCTCATCTCCAATTAACCAGCAGAATGACAAACGAGGTGGGTAGCTACAATGGCAGAGTGCAGATGCGAAACATAAAAGCCAAGCAAGAGTGAAAGGCTCTGAGTTCAACCTCCAGTAGTGGCATGCACATGCGCATGTGCATGCATGCACACACACACACACACACACACATTTCCATGCAGTTCATAATATATAACTATTAATTAGTGGCACTGATTTTTGTAAAGTTATCAGAATTTCACGAGTGCTACTTTGCAACCCTGTTCTTAATCTATATATTTGTATAAGAAATATCCTTGAGATTCTTTTACTCACCTGTAGTTAATGTGAATTTATGAATCAAATCCCAAAGAATCTGAGGCTTTATAATCAAAGCTTAGTTTCCATCCTGTTCACTTTTTGGTTAAGACTTACTTTGGTCAACAAATTTATCTGTAAAAGTAAGAATCAAATCCCAAAGAATCTGAGGCTTTATAATCAAAGCTTAGTTTCCATCCTGTTCACTTTTTGGTTTAGACTTACTTTGGTCAACAAATTTATCTGTAAAAGTAATTGTTTGCCAATGGGGCTGTTCTTAAGACCATGCAGCAAACACCTGAGAAGATTTCTAAACAGACTTTGAGCAAAGAATCACTGAAATAAGCAAATAGTCCTTAACTGTCTACTTGCAATTAAGCATGTATTTCTGAAGTCGTTTCCCATGGAGAAGAAAAGTATACCACTGATATCATCTGGTGCTGAGAAAAGGTTCTATCACGATGAGCTACTTGGCAAGTAAAGTTGGTCCTCACAGTTTCATTCTCAAAATCTGCAAAATTGTGATAATGATACTCCTCTAAGAAGTTGTTTGGATAAAACAATACAGAGTGGCCATTGCATGTAGGACTTCTGAAGTTAAGTTGTTTTAACCCACTCTCTTGTTGAAGATTATCTTAATCTAATAAAATATTATTATTTTATTATATTACATTTGTAAATGGTATTGCTTTGAGAGATTTAAATATGGCCAGATAAGTAAATAATATCCCAAAACAAATCAGACCTTTTCGGTTTGAGTCTCTGACACAATGAATACACTGTTGAAACTGAGGGGGGGTTTTGGTGGTGATATTGGTGGGGGTAGGGGTGGTGAGATTCAAACTCGAGGCCTAGTACTTGTGAGGAAAGTGCTCTACCACTTCTGGCCTTTACTGATGTCATTATTTTCAATAGGATCATGATTTGTGTCCCATTCATCAAAGATGACAGACGCATGCCCTCACAGCCAGATTTTATTGGTTGAGATTGGGGGAGTCTCGCATATTTTTGTGGCTGGCCTCCAGTCAGTCTTCCTAATCTCAAACCCTGCAGTAGCTAAGACTACAGGCATGAGCTACCATGCTTGGGTACAGGCTGATTTTAACACTAACTTAAGTTTAGTGTGCAAAACTACTCCTGATTCTCACTATACCCAAAGATGATTTAGAGATATTTTATTCCAAAGAAAATAAATTCTCTTGGAAGTGGCGCTGTGGCTCAAGTGGTAGAGTGCTAGCCTTGAGCTGAAGAGCTGAGGAACAGCACCCAGGCCCAGAGTTAAGGCCCCACGATCAGACCCCCCCCCACCCAAAAAAAAAAAGAAAGAAAGAAAATAAATTCTCTCTTCATGAAAATTATATAATTATATCCTTATTTTTAAACCTATTACATATATCATATATTCCAAGCATGTGCATCATCTTTCCTTCTAAAAGATAAACTTTACACTATTTTGTTTGACTTAATTTTAGGTTAATATTTTTAAATGCTATAACCTCTCATTTAAATAAAAAATAGTCACTTGGAAAATTACCTAGAAAGATAGAGGAAACAAAGTACATTTCATAGTATGCTACCTATTTCTATAGCCCTTTATTTTAACTGAGTATTCTTAATAAAGATTATTGGCCCGATGGCACATAGACAAATTTACTAATAGAATCTACTTTTTCTGTAATATATACTTTTATCAATCATGTAATCAATAGGAATTGTGAACATCCCCAGTAGAATTTTTGAAGACCAAAAATAATAGTAATAATAACTACAGCTTCATTTTTCAAGAAGTGATACAACCCCTAGACAAAGTAAAAATGTTGATTATATATCCAGCAGAGAATGCTTCTAGGCCCTTGTGACCAGAATGCTCTAGTAGGCATTCCATGCTCTCCCCTTTCCTACGAGGCCTATGCCCAGCCCAGTTGCCATAGATGGCCATTCAGACATTTGGAATGACATCAGGAGACAATCTGAGCAGACTCTGCCCTAAAGAATTTAAGCTAGCAGGAGACTGAGGATATCAGTGCCTTCGTGGCTGAGGACAGCATTCCAAAGGTCAACTGGGGTGAAAAGAGGATGGACCTGGTGTTCCCAGTGTCTTTTTAGCAACTAAGCAGCTAACAAGCATGTGGAAGAAAAAAAGAAAAATTTAAAAAGCCTGAAAGTAGCCTAGAGATTCTATGCCTGTGAAAGGGAAATTAAACCATTTGACTGACCCATTATGTCATGAAATTTTAGGACTAAAGAGATTTCCACTTTTTCAAAGGGAAAATTTAAGAACAGTTCTTTTCATGAATCAATTTCCATCTCTCTGATGACCTACTTTTGGCTATGACAAACAGTATGGGTGAACAGAGAACTTAATGGCATAGAAGTAGAATTTCTTCACATAGTATTAAGGATGGCTTTTCCTGCAGCTTTCTCTTCCTGGCCCTGAGCTATATGTTGAACAACTCACTGAATCCTACTAATAAAGTTTTGAGGGTAGCCTATTATGTTCTGCCTTTCATAGATAAGGAAACTGAGTCGCAGAGAAGTTTAAAATTTGTGCATGGTTACAATTACATTTTGACAGTATCAACTGACTTTTAGCCATCAGAATTTTTCCAGGTTCTATCAAATTTTTCATTTGTTCTCTGTATAGAGGAGATAGGCTACTGGACATCAAGCAGTATGGGGAGAACCCTTTCTCCTATGAACCATGTGTAAATGGTAAATGAAAAAGAAATTAAGCAACCAGACTCATCCATTAGGTCTTGAAATCTTAGGACTAAGGAAAAGATGAGAAAGCAATAAAAGAAATAGAGGAGAACCCAACTGTGGCTCAATTATTGTTATCAGTTTAAATTTACTCATCATTTATGAGTAATCTCAATATTGTCAGATCCTTCATTATGGGTACATTTTAAAGCTAATTTGCCACAAAGGAGCAAAATTAATATTAATATTTTACCCCCAATTAACAATAAGAAATGCAAACATCAAACATGAAAAACACAGAACAGGATATAAACTGCTAACAAACTACTGAATTAGAAAGTGTTTTATATGTCTCAGCTAGTGTCATTTGTAATTATCATTACTAACATTCTTGGTTCAAATTCTCCCCTAGTGATTAGAGTAAATAAAAGAAACCATCATATGTCTTTATCAAATTTGAGAGCTATGCTTTGCTAGGAATTCTCACATTAATTTAAATTTTCCTCTAACTTTAAAAATGCTTTTTTAGCTCTTATTTAAAATAATAAAATGATTTACTCACAATTTTTTATTCACATAAGCAAGCTCAGCATTATATCCTACCTGGTCTTTTAGAAAAGGCATTGGATGAATCAGTGATACTGCCAACAACACATTTTGAATTTAGGAGACAGTATTATTCCCTATATACCTTATTTTTATTACATGGAATTTTTTTCTAGATGACCGCTTTAACAATGTTTTGTTAAAAAAAAAAAAAGTATCCATGCCTAAAATCTGTCAGGTCACTTTCTATAAAGGTAATTTACCTACCTAAGTCTAGGCAAGGTATCCTGGTCTGGCACCATATACTAGACATTGTCAGGTGGTTTAATCTTCTTTCCAAGTTTATGGCATGATTTGGGGAATCACTTAGCTTCTCTGGGCTTGATTTGTCTTCCTCACTTTAAAGAAAATATGAGTGTGGTGTTCCCCAGAATATTTTTCAACAGGAAGATGCAGACATTCTCATTTTTAAACATGTCATGCTAGTGTCATGTAAGAGGCATGTAAACATGTAATTTTTCCTTTTTATTTCAACCCAAGCTTTTTCTTTCTTTTTTTTCCCTTTGCCAACATTCACTTTAAATAACAGCAGCACTCCCAAGATAATTTCAACTAACGATGGGAAGATCACAATCTCCAATATGTGGCTACTGAGTGTTTGAAACATGGCTACTATAACTGTGCTTTATTTCATTTTAATTACATAGTCACAAGTATCAAGTTGCTACCATCTGCTTTACCATGCTTTGGGATCATTGCTCTTTCCACCATTGCTTGGTGCTCCATTCACACCCCAAATAAACATCAGAGATTTGTATTTCATGATGGCACTTTTGCACAAGACCCAACATTTTTTTTTTTCTTGGCCAGTCTTGGGGCTTGAATTTAGGGCTTGGACACTGTCTCTGAGCTTCTTTTGCTCAAGGCTAGCACTCTACCACTTGAGCCACAGTGCCACTTCTGGCTTTTTCTGTTTATGTGGTATTCAGGAATGGAACCCAGGACTTCCTGAGTGCTAAGCAAGCACTCTACCAATAAGCCACATTCCCAGCTCTGACCCAACACTGTTCCCATATGACAACAAAGGAATATTTTGCAAGACGCAAAAAGAAAAAAAAATCGCTTGGTTTGAAAGCTAAAAATTCTATTCTGTGGCCTTTCTTGCACACAGCCAGCAACACAGATTAACTACAAAAGGCAGTGGTTGGCTTCTAGTTTTTATGAAATATTTGGACAGCCTAAGCTTTAACATCCAGCGCTGGACCACTCATTCTTTCTTATTGGTCTGTGGGGTTTAAAAATAAATAAATAAAAATAAATAGATCGCTGGTGTCTAGATGTAATCTTAGCTGCTCAGGAAGCTGAGATAAGAGGATGGGGGTTTGAAGTTAGCTCCGGAAGTGTAGTTGGTAAGACTTTTATCTCCAAATAACCAGCTAAAGGCTGGTAATGGAGCTGTGAATCAAGTACTAGAGTAAAAGCCTTGATCAAAAAAGCTTAGTGACAGCACCCTTGAGCCACATCCAAATACCCACCCCACTTCACCTCTTTCTCCCCCACCCCCCAAAAAAAACCATCCTGATTGACTGTCAGAAGCACCAATGGAACTTTCAGGAACCACTCTGGCCCTCCCAAGATAGCAAATGCTTGGAGGGCTTCGGGGAGCTGCCAAAGCTTTGTGCGCTCTGCATGGGTGGGCTCATTTTACTTTACCCCCTCATGTTTATGGAGGTCATTTGGATCTCATCTCCAGCTCTCTGGGATCTTCCTTCTTTAACCTAGAAGGTGTAAGACTGCGATCCCCAAATGGAACCATCAGGGAAAATCCCCCAATGCTGTCACTGCATGCTTCTTAAGCGCACTCGCTGCTCTAGCCACCACTCACCCTCTTCATCAACCCGCCAGCAGTCTCTCCGCCCCGCTTCCCTGCCTTACACCACGCAATTCCCACCCACCCCCGCCCTACAACCACAAGCAAGCCGGCACTTCCTTCCCTGTCCCGCGCCAAGACAGCGTGGCCGCCCCCTCTGCGCACCCAGGCCCAGCAGGTCCCCCAGGAGAGCCAGAGCCCGCCTCCTCCTCGCCCGTGGCGCATGCACGAGGCGGACTCACCCCCTTTTAGCAGCCTCAGAGCTCTAGAAAGTCCCTGGGGAAAGAGCCCCCGCCCACTCAGCCCCATCCATCCGGAGAAAAGCGAGTGGGAGGAAGTAGCCGAGGGCAGAGAATAGTACCTAGGTGGTGAGAGCAGAGCTGGAGGGCAGGACCGCAATAACTTAGTTCCTGTGTGGCTGATGCGCCCCTCTGGAGCGCCCAGCCAGAGCGGATTCACTTTCCACACAAATCAACCAGAGGATGTGTTGATGCTGCCTGAAATCAGTAACTTAGCAGAGGGTGTTGCTAAAACCAGAGGTGTCCCTGGCTTGTCTGGTCTTTAAAGGGGCTATGCAAACTGAATCCCAGTCTTCTGCTTCCCAAAGAAGTGGGTACCAAAACGTTTTAAGACATTTGTGTGTGTGTGTGTGTGTGTGTGTATGTGTGTTTTCAAATCAGTGTCCAGTGACCTCCACTGCTGCTGCTCTTTTGAAGAGATTTTTAACCCAACACTTCCACCCAGACCCCTGGTCAAGACTGTTTAAAACACTAATATTGTAAGGTGTCTAGAAAAAAAAAAACAGTTCAAAGGGGCAAGTGTGAATATTCATTCCTTAAATTTGTTTCTGTGAAATAAAATCAGATGGAATGGTTCTATTGAAATGCAGTAGAATCAATTTCCAAAAGAAACATTTAACAATTTTGTAAGTGAAGTGCAAAGTCCCATTATATTAAGCTATGTATGTGAGTGCTTTTAAATCAACCACAAACTTGCAAGCAAATTACTAATCAAGCCTAATCTGGGTTTACTAATATAGGAAATATATCATAATTTGTAGTGGGATTTTTGAAAGTCCTGAAATACCTTTCATACATTATTTCATGAAGATTGTATTTCTGTACTCTGAAAAGGCCCTGGGAGATACGTATCATGATTTTCGCTTTAATAAAAGACTGTAAAAACAAGCAGAACAGGAGAAAGGAATTGGACAGGAAAGTTAGTACTTACCACTAGATCAAGTTTAAAGAAATGCACTCAGGGCCTGTATGTAAAAGACGAAATTCAACCAACATAAGTAATCCCTTAAAGCTGACCCAAATTCTTTATTTTTTCTTAGTTTTGACCTAACATAATAAAAAAAACACACAATCAATATACAATAAAAACCATAATAAAGAGACTTTATATAAAGTCCTCTTATAAAGCTATGAAAAATCATGTTATGAATGGAAAAATGGATATTGACCTTGTGCTCCAACAGGTCGCACAGTCGGCTCTTTTACTAGGACTAGTCCCATTCTGATGCCAAGGAAGGGTTCATTTTTGTACTCTAAGTAATGGAAAGCCAGTCTAACACAGAGATTAGAACATAAGAGCATTTGTCTGTGTTCCATACAGCTAAACACTGCTTGGTAGGATGTTATTAGTAATAGAATTCATAAATGTTCCTAAATCCACATCATTAGCCCCAAAATATCTTAAAGTGGCCTTAAAATAATATATAAAATGAGCCTAGACAGAAACTTAAAGTTGCATTATAAACACCTCCCAATTTAACAAATCTTATTAGCTTGATAAGTTATGTATTTGACTTTTTTGCTTGTAATTCTTAAGCAGATATAAACGTAAAGCATGAAAATAAAGACAAATGTAAGGTCATTATACATGAGATAAAGAAAATGATTTAAACCTTGCCCTGAAATAGCAAATACTTTGTATATTGTAGATTCTTAATCACAATCAGTTCATGTGTTGTGTATTCTGATTGTTTGAGTGCCTAACAAATGTCACTGTCCCTACTGAATTTTTGCAGTTTGCATTTGTGGTATACGCTGTTTCTTTTAACAAGCTTTTATCACAAATGGTCATGGAAGGCCTTTTCCTAGCCAGTACATGTTTTTGTTTAAAGTCCGTATTATTGCTTTAGAAATTTTAGAAAGAAATCTAATGTACTTTGATGTCACCTTTTAAAAAATTACTATATACTTCTTATATTTTACTCCTGTTCAGGTGCCAAAGAAGAGCTGCAAACTGTGAAGTAACTTCTATGAGGAGATGAAGTAAAGAATGGAAGGCAAATGACTGTGGGGGTGAAGTGTATGTGGTGAGTGCCCACATTTCTTTTATCATTACCACAAAGTTATCACAAAGGTACAATTGCCAAATTCTTTGTCCTTATGGCTATTTAAATCATTATCTTTCTCATATTTATACATATATTCTCGATAATGATTTAAATAGCCATATTCTATTTTCTATTATAAGCAATGCAATGCCATTTTGTTGAAAACTCACATCACATTTCAGGGGTTACCTTCCAAGTATTCATTACAATTAATTCATTTCACAAGGAGTCATGTATATTATCCAACTACAAAAAAATCAGAGTATGTTTCATGCTATGGAAGTTACATCCTACTATGGTTTTAGAGTCTTCTGAACTTCCATATTCAATTATCATGTTTATGTTCCAAGTTCTGACTGAAGAACAAATACTATAGAGTTGAATAATCTTGAGGGGTAAATTAATCCATGGCCTTTCTTCATCTCAGGGTGGGTTGCTGTAGCAACCGCCCCAGTTCACTTTAAAATAATTTTTTAAAGCTCACTTCAAGAGCTACACCCAGCGTGGGCCAGGCTTAAAAGCAGGCAGACCCAGTGCACAGGGCTTTAGTAGACTGCTGCTTTAATGTAGGGAAATAGTGAGGAGGGGGGGTGGTGTAAGATGGTAGGCAACTGATGGGAGATTGAAATATTAGCTTTCCTTACATTCAGAAATTCCAAATATCACACACTCTTTAATTTCCTTGGCATTTTAATTAAACATATTGCTAAGTATAATTCTTTGGGGGGAAAAACAATGTAAACTTGCACTGAAATAAAACACGTTAATTATTTAATGAAAGGACTATTTGGTGATTAGCCCCTATAAATACATAAAGCTGGTTTATTAAATAGTATATCGATCCCACATGTCAATATTTTGTTAAAGAAAAATCACCTTTTATTTAACAGGTTAGACCTCTATAATCTAATTGGCTTAAATGGTACAATCTTTTCTTTACTGTTTAATTTGCAAGCATAGACCTAGAAGAGTTTGGAGAATTCATCTAAACTGTAAGCTAACAAAATCCTAGAAAGTACACATCCAACAGCAAGACTTAGGATTTTTAAAGTCTTTGCAGTGTTGCTGATTGAATCTAGGCCCTTTAATACACTAGGCAATCACTCTACCACTGAGCTACAGTCCCAGCCACAAAAGTCTTGAACTCAATTGAGTTTCCTAACACACAGGACAAGCCTCTCTCTATATGAGAAAATATTGTAATCCTAGCCAAGTAATATGAGGTGACAAGGATCAAGATGGTTTTGTAAATTTAAGAAAATAAATAAATAACAAGTTGGGAGTCGTTTAAAAGAGGAACATTTAAAAAAAAAACTCTTAAGTTAACTACTTCACTACTTAGTAATGAAAATTTAAAATTTCAGGTGAGTGCATACTGTATATTTCTACATAACCTCTTCTGTTTCCCTTCAACTATTAAAGGTTTTGAGGAAGGAAACGAATGCTAATATTAACTTGGGTCACACGTAATTAAGAAGCTAAATCTGCTGAGAGGAAAAAGCTTATATTTTCAAAGACCAACTGTGATACATTCCAGATCCAAATTGTTTTCAAGTTATCCACAATGTGGGGTTGTATATACTTTTGAATGCTACCATTATCATTGATAACTATGGGTTTGTTATGTTTATCATTAAATGATTCTTTAAAATATGAAAAGGTAAAATGAAGTGGCTCAAGGAAAAATAAATCTAAAACAGAAGTGCACTATGACAAACAGACATGCCCTCTTTAATGTACCAAACACATGATTGAAATTCATGAACCAGCTTTATCTATTTGCTCATATCTATTTGCTCATAGGCCATTACAATTCATTACATTAATTTTAAACATTATAGCTATAAACTCACATGGTTCTTCAAATAGTTTGCTTTGTCAAACCATTTGTGAACCTTTAAAAAACAAAATTAATTTCCTTTATTTACTACTATAGACAAACATTAGTATTCAAAATGTCTGTGTACCTTTAAAATTCTGGATTTTTTAAGAAGTAACTTTAAATAAAAACTTGACATAGATGTTCTTTGTGATACTATTAAAATGAAGTCATGATAGTAGCGAACTACCATATGAAAAACAAACAGGCAAGCAAAATGTAGGTAATAATCTGCATACTATTTCAGATGGCTTTTTCTTGTGACAGTTTGCCCTGCTTTTCTAGAATAAAAATGACATCTTCCTTTTAGCTGTACTAATAGTCACAATGGTAATGAGCCAGAAGCGTGAAGATTGTTCAGATCTACTTGTACTTGCCTGTTAAATCAACCTTCTCCTTTCAAGTGAAGCTTGGGAGGGTAGGTTGAATGTTGAGAAGCTACTAACATCAAATAGCCCCCACAATGAAGCAAGAGGCTTAGAGAACCACCCTGCCCTCATGTATTAAAATAGTTGTCTGCAGGCATACTGAAGAAGTTAACAGGAAATGCAACTAGTCATTGGGCTAAACACATAGTGCAGAAAGGAATTTTTTTAAGTGAGGAGATTTCTTTAATTAGCTACATCATTCTGTACACTAGAACTGTCTCCTCTTGTGCACTCAGAATTTTGGCCTTTGTTCGTTTTCCTTTTCCTTCCCAATATTAAAATTTTAAAAAATGCCTGAACATTTCATGTTATCTATAGTTTGCTGGAATCTTGTCTCTTCATTTGTGTATGGACGAACACATTTTATTTTTAACTTTCTTGGGCGTAGTGTAATCAGAAAGGGCAAGGTGGTGCCCAGACCCTGCTATCTTTCTCTAAAAATTGGATGTTAACCTGTATTTTTGCTAAAGAAAAATGTTTCATATGTTTCAAGCTTAACACAAATGATCTTCTTTATCAGTCCCTATTCTGCTTCTTATGTAGCTGAAAGTCGTCGGCATAAGTGAGGTCACCAGTAACGCCTCTGGGAAGTTGGTTGGGTTTACATGTTAATGACCTGGATGAAGTTAAGTTGTGGAAGAGAGAGAAGGAGGTGGGGGGAGCGCAGGGTAGGAGAAAGGAGGGGAAAATCTCTGAGGAAGCTAGCTGCTGCCTTGGTAAATATTTCCAAACTGATGAGAAAGTTCATGGCCTTGCAAATGAAGTCCGGATTTCAAAAGCTAGTCATTCTTGTATTATTTCCTACAAACTTCCACGTTCGAGAAGCCTTCCGGCTCCCTGTCTAGCCCTGCAACCTCTCAGGGTGGGAAAGCCGCGTGTGCCGCAGGAAAAGCCCGCTGGAATCCAGGGCTGCTGACATCCTGGTCGGTGGGTTTTACGCGTGAGTAACCGAAGCGCGCACCGACCGGCGGAAGACTGGAGTAGCCAAACGCGAATCCGAAGGGGGAGGGGGCAGCCGCCGAGCCACGGTTAGGGTCGCGCTCCTATTGGTCAGAGGAAAGATCCCGACTTTTGCAGGACTTTCCTGCTGGCTGGCTCGCGGCGTCCCCGGGGAGCGAGCGCGCGCGCGCCTCGCCAGCCGGAGACCGGCTCTCCCCGAGCGTCCTCTGCGGTGGCACGGGGAGAGAAGCCGGGAGCCCACGGCTCGTCGTGTTGTCTTTCCTTTCGTGCAATAAAGAATTGTCATTAGGTTTGCGTATGGCATGTGCCATTACCCCACCGCAAAACTAAAATTAGCAAAATGTCAGGAATGGAAAGATTGATTCGCCCAAGATGCAATTATCATTTAAAAGTGCTTGATTGAGGTACTGATGTTCAGTGATTTATTCTGCATACCATATACATAATTAAAGTAGTGTAGTGGAGTAATTTATCAATCTAGTTGAGACTGGAGGGGTGAGGAGGGAAGCTGCTGTATGTTTGTTTTATTAAAAGGCTCCGGAGGTCTAGTCCCCGCCCCGCTTTTGCAAGAGTGAAACTGGTGATTTCTCCAGCTCCCGAGGAGAGACTCAACGGCTGGGGATTGTAGATGGGAGAGAGACACAGAGAGAGAGAAGCAGAGAGCTGGGCGAGAAACGGAGGGGAAAAGGCAACGTGAGGCTAAGGCAAGAACAAGATCAAATAAAGCGGGGGGGAGGGGAAAGACACTTTAGCAGACGTGCTGCTTCGAACTCCAACCCTGAGAGCTCAGTTTGCCTTGCCACCCCCGCCTCTCCACCCAGGATCCTGGCATCTCCCTCCGCCCCCCGCCCTCCCCGCCTTTTTTTTTTTTTTTTTTACGCGATGTTTCAAAGGCCGTGAGCTGCTCTCCTTTTCCCATTCGTCTTCTGTCACTTCCTTCCTGGACGCAGTTTTCTGGACGAGTCTGGTTACTTTTAATCCGACCGGCTGCAGAGCCACTTTCTCCTCCTCCTCTTCCTCCTCCTCCTCCTTCCCTTCATCCTTCTCCTCCTCTTCCTCCTCTTCCTCCTCCTCCTCTTCCGAGCGAGCTGGGTGCGCGCGCGAATGCGCGGCCCCGCGCGCGCCTCCCCCCTCCGCGCGCGCTCGCCCTGCGCGCGCGCGCGCGCGCACACAGGCATACATCGTCTCCAGCTTTCTCAGCTCGCTCTGCTTAGCAGTCTCAGACACTTGAGCACACGCGTACACCCCAGACATCTTCGGGCTGCTATTGGATTGACTTTGAAGGTTCAGTGTGGGTCGCCGTGACTGCATGTTTGAATCAGGTGGAGAAGCACTTCAAGGCTGGACAAAGTAAAGATTATTGTTTTTTGTTTTTTGTTTTTTTTTCCTTTCTCTCTCTCTCTCCCTTTCTCTTAAGAAAGGAAAATATCCCAAGGACTAATCTGGTCGGGTCTTCCTTCATGTAAGTACCTCTGACATTTCTCGGTAAAAATAGAAATAGCCTGGGTATTGTCTCTGAAAGCTGCATCAGTATATTCCATGGCATTGGGTTCATCCTGGTGCCTTTTTTTTGAAGGCTGAAGTTGAGGCACGTTGTGCATTCTTTTTCCTTAGATTCCACGATTTCCTTGTGTGTTGCTAAAAGTAACTTTTTAGGCAGTCTTCTCCGTTTGCCATCAGTTATTGAAATCACTCCTGACTGGTGCCTGTCACACAGTGTGTTTAAAGTTTCATGAAGTTTAGTTCACGTCATTAGCATGTTTGATATGGTGGAGAGTGTGGAGCCTTGGTGGATTTCAATTTTTCACAGAATGTTTTGTGACCTTGAAATAGATGTCTTAAGATTTAGCAGTTAGTTCATTGTGAAAAGATGTTCCCAGGAGTCCCCCTCACCCAAAGACTGATTTGCCCGGGGTTATGCTTCTGAGCCACTAATTCTTAATTCTTGGGATTAGTTTGAGCTGCAGCATGGCTGTCTGTCAGAGTCTTACCTTTGTGCATCTTCTTCCCTCACCAAAGTGTTGGTTTGAATGAGGGCTTCTTAATTGGTGTGGACAAAAAGTAACCCTGGGCTCGGTAGTCTATACATTTCACAATCCATGTTTGGATTTCAGCACTGGCATTGTTGTTTAGATCAAGTCAAATACAAAGCTCTTTAAAAACAAACAATGTTAAGATACTTAAATTGCCTTCTGTTTGGACTTTGGATGAAAGTTACCAAACTCAGTGATAAAGTTGGGAATGAAGGAAGTATATTCAGGCACAGCACGTTGCTTATTGTACTATTACACATTATACAAGTATTTAAATTCAGTGCTGATGTTATTACTTTCCCAGAACATGGCTATTAAGTCTTAAAACCTTATATGTCTGAGTTATTTATTTCTGACTAATCTAGGTCCAGTAGTTATCTTTCCTTAGGAAAAGCCTTTTTTTTCTTCTTCACATTTTAGGGATGGGAATCTTTTGTATAAAATACTTTCTATGTAAATGCTGACAATATAATAAGTAGAATCAGGCTCTCTGCCAGTTCTTTATACCCAGTCCTCAATGGAGAACTGCTTTGACACAAAGTGCATTTTACTATTGTTAATCTGATACTAACTCTAATAGTACCTGTCTTATGAAATGCTTAGGTGCTGCATATATTTTCTAAGTGCTAGAAAGGCAACTCCAGGCACATCTATCTACCAATCCAAAAGTGACCAGACTCTTCACTGGCACCTTGCAATAAAATTGTGATTGCAGAGGAAAGATGTTATGAGGAGTATAAAAACTTCATTCCTTAGAGGATTGGAAGTGCATGGAAATGTGACCACCTGTGAACCTTGTTTAACCTTGTATTGCATTTGGATTTCAGCTTTAAATAGACCCAGAAATCTGCCATTTGAAACAAAAGTACCTATTTTAATTTTTTAAATATTACTAGTTTTTGCTAGTCCTTAAAATGTTCAGTATGTATCAAAATTATTTTTTATATTCGTTTTAGGCAAAATGCAGTTAGTAAACTATGTTATTGTCTTCTAGTATATACATTAAATTATTTATTAAGGCAAATGAAGCAGTTCTAACACAAATGGATTCAGTATTTGAGAGATAAAATGAGATGCCCCTACTTAACACCTTATCTCAAGAGGAAAAAAAAAAACCTTTAAGTCTGTGAGAATTTTTTTCCTATTTGTAGAAAACTGTATTTAACTATATCTTAGACTACTAATTCAATTTTAATTTTTTCATGAAAACACACTTTAAGCAAAACAGTTGTTTAATATTTGGTTCTTCAGTCGAGGAGATATTAGATGGTAATTAACTTTGTTTTGCTGTAATTTTTATAAAAATCTACTAATTATTAATAAAATGCATATAGTTGTCAAATGTTTGCATATGTGTGCTGTTTACATCCTGCTTGCTATGGAATTATACAATGAAAAATAATAAATATTAAGGTGCCGATCTTATTAAATATTAATTTTATTAACATTGGCTTAAATAGCAAATAATAAGTCAATTTTTTTAATGTTCCAGAGCTAATCATAGTTGCAAAGTGTACAATCACAGGTGTTAACTTTTCTGGATAGGACCACCTTAACACTAAATAACCACATAAAATTTAAATTGAAAGGATTTGTTTCATGACTTTTTTTTCATTGTAAGCCAGCTCATTTTGAAAAATTTTGGGGAAATGATTCATTCCAATATGGAAAGAGGCTCTGTAATGATTCAAAATTAAATCCTGAAGAAGTATTATGTCCTGCATTTTTCAGCTATCTATTAATTTTTTTCTCTGGCCCTCAGTTTACTGAATCAATAAATTGCTTAAGAGTACAGCTGTATCCTCTAATAAAGGATATATTATATTCAAATTTCTTTTATAATGAACTGCACCAAATAACTCCTTAGCATAGGTTAACATCATCTTTAAAACTTTCGTCTGTTTGTTGTCGTATATTTTGTGCTTTTATTTCCCAACTCTACATGTAGTATATTTTGAGTCCCTGAAATCTCAGAAAGTGACAAAGTTGGGGTAAATATATGGGCAGTAGTACTTGTACTATAAAACTACAAAGAAATAGTTATTAAACAGAGAGCCATGGTTCCCAGGGCATGAGTGAAGAATTATGCAAGAATTCAATCTGAAATTAAGGGTCACGGAATGTACTTAAAGAGTGTATTAATAATGTGCTCTATATTTATAAAAGCTCATTTTCCAAGAAAATGCCTCCCCAGTTAATATCTGAAGATGTGCACATTCTTTTTACACATATGGTGAAGACAGTGAAAGGCTTTAGAGGCCGATGCTCAGTGAGTGTGCTACATGTGCAAAGAGGGGTGATTTTATGATCCCATCCTCAACACTGCACCTTAATCTCCTGGACACATGGACTATCTTGCAGTCGGTTAAGCTTGACTGTTCATTGAGATCTGTCACCTTTAGGAAATCAAACCAGATTACAGGGGCGATTCACAAAACCAGGAGCAACAACGGAGTCTGTGCACTTTACAAAAGGCAGATTACACAGTTCACGTGTCATTCTGATAGGTCAAAGATAAAAGCTGAGTGCTGAGGACTGGCAAGGCACTCGGATTTCAAATGATTGCTAGATAAGTATATGACAGCCCTGTTGCTTCATCATTATGAAGAGCCATTCAAACAGTAGAAAACTCAGTTTTCAAAAAATAGACTTTCAATAGCGCAGCGAGAGAAAGCATGCTCTTTATACGTTTCTTCATCTCTTAAATTTTAAGTTCCATCACTTCTTTTTGAACAGACTTCAAGCTGTCTGCTTATGTGCAGTAGTTATCATAAGGCTTAAACTCATTGGACATTTTCAGTAGTATGGTAAAGTATACAAAGCAGAATTTGCCAGAAATAAAGCATCCTTGTAGTTTTGAGTAATTGAGCAGAAAATGCATAATAGTAATGCCCAACTATTACCAACTGTAGTCTTTGTGAAAATATTTAATTATGATATCATATATATCTGAAATATAGCTTAATAGGTGTTCATTGGTCAAATTATGTGTATATATTTGTATATTTCATGAACTTTACATTAAAAATCCTTCTTTACAACAAAATATGATGTGCATTTCAGAGAATAAACTTTTGTTTCACAAAATGACATTTTGGAAACTCCAACTTTCTTACACATCCAATTCTTCAGTAATCTCTTGCTTTCTCTAAAATTGAAGTCTTTTTTTACCCAACTGATGCCTCCTAGTGTTTCACACAATAAAACACTAATGAGGAGTCACCCATAAATGTAAACATTGCATTTTCATTGCCTACGTACTCTGTGATACATAAAATTAATATTTATGTGTTTAATTTTCTGTGTATTATTATACTAAGGAGGTTTTAGTGAATGAGATGTTTCATCGATGTGAATTTGTGACACATGCAGGTTTTCTTTGACCATAACAATATCTTACTAAGTTTTAATAAGTTTACTACCTTCAATTCCAATTTATACATTCTCTGTATATCTTCACTTTTCCTCCAAGGGAAAAACATAGACAAAATAGCAGAGCTTCCATTTTGTAGGCCTGGAAATTACTGAGCTAAAATGCCTAATAAACAAGTGGCAAAGGGAATTACCACCTCAAATCCTAAAAAGTAGGTTAAGAGATGTCAGCTATTGCCTACTCTGTTTACATTTACAAGTACAACAAAAGAGAATTTCAAAACTAAAAGGAAAGATAAGCATCCAAACTGCCACAAATATGGAGTAAGTACATTATTTTCTTTGAAAAATAACCACAAAAGAAAAAATTGGTTAGGGCATGTACAATTCTACAAAAGGAAAGGAAGCCTTATTGGAATGTAATTTCTTATGCCTAGCAGAATGCTTTGATGAGGTAGAAATTAGTAGACACTAACTTCAGTGTAAGTTTTCTGACATTAGAATACCAAGGAGAGACCTGTGATGTTCTTGCAGGTCTGGGATTTTGAATAGTCCTCTGATTTTACTTAGGAATTTGGATACTTTAATTTACAAATATTTTTTCTCTTTTATATTCATGTAAAAGGGGGGAACATTCTCCTAATAGGTCTAAATTTAAAAGATGTAGTCAAAAATCTTTAACATTTATTGATCTTTTCCTGAGATGTCATACAACACACACATGCCACAAACATTCATGACTTTCTTCCATTAACACAAATATTCTAAGCATCCAAATATAGAGGCTAGACAGAATGTAGTTCACTGCTGTTATGTACAGGTGTCTTTTAGTTCTCTTAGTTAAAATACTCGGCATATTAACATTTGACTATCACTTAATTTTTCTAATTTAATCAATGATACAGTGTTATTATGGTTCTGTACTTTTTGGATACATTTCAAAGAATGTCAGGGGGTGTGTTCCTTTCTCGTTCAAGGAAGCAAACATGTAGAAAGGGGTGGGTCTTTCCCACAAGAGCCACATTTCTTCCTTTGGAGAGTTGAAGCAAATATGCAGTATGTAAGAGAATATCAGCATGAGAAAGGAAATAACTTGTAAGAATCTACTGTACTTTGTGAGCACAAAAACTATCAGAGTTGTTTTCCAGAAAGTAGCTCTTATTGATAGTCTGTCTCATACTGAACGCTGAGAAAGATCTGCAAAATTCTGTAATTGTAATACATATTTTAATGTTCATGAATGCAATCACTGTAAAGTACACTCAAATAATATGCATCTAGCTCAATGCCACAATTTAATAGTTACTACTATTTACATCTAACACTAAGGCATAAAGAAATAAAATCTAGGAGGTATCATTTCCTACCTTTCCTTCTGAGAATATGAAAATAGCACTAATGATTTTATGTTAATTGTTTTCATCTGTACAAGAAAAAACGTTTTTATGATGAATGCTATTGTGAAATATATTATAGGAAAGATTATCCATTACAGTCTTGCCTCACATTCTCTGATATTACTTTTACTGCAAAAGGGGAAAGCATATTCCTATTAAGGATAAAAGCTGTGATAGTTATGTAAATCCATGGTTTAGTATCATTCCATAATATGAAGAACTTTTATTTGACATCCCTGTAATGTATTTGCTCTACATTGTCATTCTGTTACCAAAGTTAAATTTCTGTGCTTTTTTTTAAGTATAATCAGTGTAAACAAAGTTCAGAGTACACCTGAAGAGAATCATTTGAGAACGTTGTAAAATAAATGGGTGACATTATGAGCGGTATAGACACTGTATTTCCTAAAGGCAAATTCTGTAAGAATCATTACTCTTTGGTAATGTAGACATTATAGAGACTTTATTAATTCGTAATGTTGCAAATTTTAAATATATGGAGCAATGTTGTCCATCCTGCAAGTATTCTGATTCATGTAGAATGACAGTGCAACTCTTCAAGGGATGATTTAAATAAGGCATGTTAAGCTTGAGACCTGCTTTTTCCAAATAGCATCCTGAGCATGGTCTGGTTTAACCCCTATGTCTTGTTGTCATAGATAAGATGTGCATGAAGAGCTAACTTGTATCAATAGCTCTCAGATGATCCCTAGCATAATGTATTTTTAAAGTAGCAATTATATGGTTATTTGACAGAATGTGAAGTATCTTTAAAAATAGCCATAAATACCCGTATCTTTGCTTTTTCCACACATCTGTGTTTTTCAACAAGGTAATATAAGAACAAGAGATTGGATTCCTTTCCCAAATCCTAAGGATGGGTAGCCTTGGCTAAGATTTGCTTATTCATTTACAAAATTAGAAAATAGATTCACTAATACGAATAAGTCAGAATAGTTAAGGAAACAGACTTACTACTTGACAGAAAAAAAAACTTGACTTTTATTTTTTTAATCTACTAATTAATTCTAGACCTTTTATAATAAGGAGTATAGTCAGGTCTTATTAGGGAGGGGTGGTGTTACTGCTTAATGCAACGTGAGGGATTGATATTTCTTTAAAGTAATTTTGAAGATGTGATTATTTAGCAGAAATCTTCACAGGGGCATTTATTTTTAGAAATCACGATCACACAAGGAACCTTTATAGGACCTACTACTTAATTGCGGTCCAAGTTCTCTTTAATGAATGAACACACACACTGAAGAACACATATTTTAAGAATATAATGGCCCTATATTTTAAACAATTTTGCCACACTTTTTATATCAGAAGAGAACTATGTGTCTAAGCAGATGTTTTAAGTTATATCCTTCATGTAGGTGAGTCTGTAAATGTACCATTTAACTTAAATGGCTTTGTGGGAAGGTAGTGTGAGGAGTTTAAAAAGGGGGAAAAAACTCCAGTTACTATAGTTTCAGCTCTTTCTTTTCTAAAAACAGTAATTACACTCAGGATAAAGAAAGAAAAATAAACTCTTTTAATTCCTTGTAACATCGACAGTTTCTGAGGTAGAACGCTGGTGTATTTTTATTCTTGACTATGCAGGGCAGGTACTGGCAGCAGGACTACAAAGTGAAAACTTTCTGGCTGCAGCCCAGAACCAGTGCACAGCGCCACATCATAAACTTCCCCTCCTCTGTCTGAGAGTGATTTCAACCCTAAGCAATGTCCCTTTTTTCCCCCTACGTAGGCTATGGAGCTATGAGAGCCTTCTTCCTGAGAAGTAGCTTTGGGAAAGGAAAAGCATAATGTTTCCCTTCTTTAACTAGAAAACTCTGCCTCTTAAATCACTAAGACATTTAACTGCAAAGTGGATTCAGTATGCTTCCCCCACCTCCTTTTTTTTTTTTTCTATTCCCACCTAACAGTTTAGAATGCAGGGAACAATTGGTATGAGAGGGAATATGAGACCTCTCCTTCACCTCCTACCTCCAGTACGGGAAGTCCAATCAGACATCCTCCTTTTTTAAAAATTGTGTTTGTTCGACAAAAAAACCCCAAAAAATAAATACATAATGATTTCTTTTCAATGGAGTCTGTGCATTCCGTTCCAAATAGTTTAGATCATTTTATGATGCAAATTAAAAGTTGAGGAGAAGCAACACTATTCCCATATAATATGTGGTGCTGCAGTAATGTTTGTTGATAAACATTCACACTTTTAATAATGATTAGGTCAAAATGCAGAAGGGAAAGAAGAAAGAATGTGGGCATTGTCTTTCAGATTTGGTTTAGGTTCTTCATTTGAAAGATGCCATGTAAAGCAATGTGTTTAATACCATGCAAGATAAATTAATTTCCAAAATAATCTGGATTCACATTCTTTGTGTTTGAAACTGCGGCCTGGAAATTTACACTTCTCTTTTAAATATGAAGAGGGAAATTGTTTAAAAGTAGCTTTTAATTATCAAGTTACATTTTCAAATGTTAACAATGTAATTTTCTTTTAAATTCTATGAAAAATAATTCCTAGCTGCCATGGTTTCCCTCAGTCAGGAGCCGTATTCTCATTTGAGAGAGATGCAATCAGATTTTTGCCAGCACACCTTTCTAAAACTAGCCTTCTCCTTTAGAAATGTATTAAATGGGACCCTTCAGGAGAGCTACATAATAAATATTTGTTCCAATTTTATTTTTGAACTAAATTATTGATTTAACAGTGAATGAACGAAGTATAAATGTTAGTTTAGCCAGTAACCTATTAAACCAATTATTAGCTGCCTATTTAAAATTTACCAGATCAGGCCAACAGTGAAATACAATTTAATTTTTCTTGAAAATAGATAATTTTAATTTTGCTTAAATGTTAGGCAACTACTTTTCTGTGTATGTATATGTTTCTCGGCAGAGTGTTAATAAGTGAACATAACATAAACCTTAAAAAATGTAAAAGGCCTCTAGGGTTAAGAATGTGATCACAGTGTGATATTCTTGCTCTAGGTGTTTTGGCAAGTTCCTTGCACCTGGCACCCTTGAAGGACCATTAGCAAGGGAGAAAAAAAATACTGAATTTTTTGCATATATTAATACAGATGGGAGCCAATAACATTTCCAATTTTTAAAAATTACACATTCTATTCAAAAATTCTGTTTAAAACTATCCTTCAATTTAAGATTTTACTTTAATTCACAATGTAGCATGACATTTATTATTTTCTTGGAATTTTCTTACAAGAGTAGGATTATTTACATCACCACTCCTTGATAAACATTCTTAGGCCCATTGTCAAGTTTCAGCTGTTGACTATATGTATATGTACTAGATAAAAACTTTAAATAGAAAGTAAACTCTCTGGATATTTAAGTATTACAGTAGTTGCATGAGTAAAACATGAGTCTCCTGAAGGTTCAACTAATAAGTAACTCTCTGGACAAGAATTTCAGAAATTGTAAATGGTGATAGCCAATATATTACAATGACTTCTTTATGAAGACCTGATCTTCCTCTATGTTGGAGGAGACGTAGAAAATGGTTGGGTGGTCTTGTAGTAAAGGTTTTTATATCGTCTAGAAAGTAGGTATTTTTACCATAATTTTGTTGCCATTAACATTAATATGTTTAAAAGGTATAAATCAAGACCTAATTCCGTCTGGATTATCTGTCCTAATTAAATTAAGGCTAACACTTGGTTACTAGGAAAATGTGTCTGTGTGTTCATTTGTTGGATTTATTGGAATCCCACTTAGAGTATATAATATGCTAGAAGTTAAGAAAATAATTTTGGCTATCTCTTTCCTTTCTTTTATGTTTGAAATTTTCTCCTCTCCCATAAATCCAAGAGAAAAAAACCTGAATAGATTTCCAAAAGGTAGCATCAGGTACTCAGACCCATAGTTTATTCCTTATAGTCATGTGGTTAAAATAATTCCACAATGTCCCTTCTAGGACTATTTGCTCTTGCTTGAGTGGGAGTGAGCATTAGTGGTCTTTCCCACTCTTGTCTCATTTTATAGCTCAAAAAAAATCAAATAATTCTGGACTTCACCCTTTTTTCTTCTGTTTTTATTGTTTTTGGATTCTCTGCTGTCTGCGCTCCCTTCTTGCTTCAAAGTACATGTATTTAGTATTGTAAAAGCAAGGACACTTTTAACTTGCTTTGACTATGTATGTGAGATCATAGAACAGTTTAAGGTGTTAATTTAGCTCCTTAGGCTTGATAGACATGTGTGTCAACTCAAACTGATACCACGTCATGAAAAAATCTCCGGAGTGATCTTGAAAGAGCAAGGTTTACAGGATAGTGTCTGTCAGTAACTAACAATATCTTTAGAATCAGTGGACCATATATCATGACAAAATGCACAACATCATGAACTCCCAGAAGGTGACATGGTTGTGGGACAAGATGAACCAATGTAGGGTTTTCATAGTGTTCTGTGTGTGTGTGTGTGTGTGTGTGTGTGTGTGTGTGTGTGTGTAATGGGGAATGTAAGTGGGAGCAGACAGAGGACAAGAGAAACAGAAATGACGAGAGAATGAGGATGGACACGAGAAAAAAAGAGTTGAACACTCGATTGCCATCTTAATTGCACTCTTTGAATATACACGTGTGCTATTAGTAAACATACTCATAAACGGTAGTGAGTAATGACTGTGAACAACAGCCAAAACTAGGTTCAAAGACCTTCTTCCCCATTTCCATTTTCCTGGAAGGTTAAAGGCTTTAAGCAGGTTTACATAATCATCAGGAAACCTCAGTTCCAGCATCTGTAAAATGGGGGAAATGACAGCATCCACCTCTTTGAGTTTTTATAAGGATTAAATATATATAAAAGCATAATGCAGACACTTAGTAAGTGTTCAACAATTATTGTTATCATAACAGCACATTACATTTTAATCCTATGATCAAATAATCACTTAGAAATCTTGGTGGGGTAATTGAAAATTTTTTAAAAGAGTATTACTATTGGTTTACTTTCAGGATAAGTTTCTAGTTCTGATGTTAGGTCAATTCTAATGATTGCTAAGTGCAATATACCTTTTTCCAAGAAAATCAAAACCTTTCACAGATTAGATGGTATTAAATGCTGGCTTTAGAACTAGAAATGGATCCAAAAAGACAAAATAATTTCAAGAGTTTCAGAATTTATTTCTTAAAAGTTCTCAATTCCAGAAAATATTGCCTAATAATAATAATTTTAATCAGTTAGTTTGGAGGAACTGCTTCGATACACATAGAGCACCAAAAATTCTAAAGCCTTTTTAAAACAATAAGTAGTCTCTACTTTTGAAAGTCACATTACTATTCCTTGTTTATTTCTTACTGCACTATTTTGGTTGTAGGTATAGACCAGATTTGTTCCTGAGGAATGAGTGTTATTTACTTATCTTATACTCCTTCACAAGTGTTTTTACATATAAGAGTTAACTTATACAATCTGCTGAATACATTAAAAATTATATTTACTTTTACATATAAAGTGCTTTTTAAATTAGTATAGTTAAAAATTAAATAAAGAGCATTCTTACTTTTATTTTCCCAGACTTGGGAAATTTATCTACTCTGAGATGACAAATAAATGAACGCAATTTGAGTATTTTCATTCAGGTAAGAAAAAACATAGCAGATAATGTAGAATATATCCCCAAAGTGACATTTTATATCCCTAATAAACACACTTAAATAAAATGTGAATAGAAATGGGAATCTTTCTTGGGGTCAGAAACTGTTTATCACTTTTTGTTCAGCTTTGTATTTAATTTCTCCAAAAAAAAGATCATATTTTGGATGACAGATAATGTGGACTAGGCCTGCCCACTTTATACAACCTGGGGAGTTGTGACTGCTTGAAATTGTTCTCATGCATTTGAATAATGACCCTCTGGTGTGCACCTTGCATTTCAGCTTTCTTTTCTTAACCTGTTTTAATGCCTGGATAGAGAGTGTTCAGCACGAGGAATACTTGCAGAGTGGACTTCCCTGTGGTAAAACAGCATGGACAGTTCCCAACACTGCAATCAAGGATGCCTCTAAAAGCTTTAATTTAAAAATAATAATAATAATAATAAGTCTGCATGAAGATGATGGAGCCCTCAAAGGCACATGGGCTGAGAGAATTATTACCATCTGCAACCCCCTCCCCCTACTTAGTAGCCTTTCCAGGGTTATGATTACTGGAAAATGGCTGTTAATCACCAGAATTTTTTTTTGACTGCAGCTGCTTCAGTCACACTACTAATCTATTAAACAACTTTGTCTCCAGTTTAAAATTTGCATTGTATACTGTATAGAATACATTTTCATTGTAATCAGTGCATCCAAGAGAACTTCCTGATATGATTTATAGAAACACATTTGGTTTTTATGTAGGAGCTCTCTTCTGCTAGTGAGCCAACTGTTTAAACAATAGTGCGGTTGATCAGCAGAAAATGAAATATCGTAGCACTATTGAGTGCAAGCACCACTTACAATAGTCACATTTGCGGGATATTTGAATTGTGGCATCCTTGGCTCTTGGCCATAAAATATCCACATAATTCAAAACCTTAAGCCAGAAACTTGAAATATGACTTGAACCCTGAAAGGGTTTTTATAAGTTAGTGTTCATGTACCACACTGTGGTAGAATGGCATCTTTTTATACCCTTATACTTATTACATTTGCTATAATTTGAAGAAATAATCCCAAACCGGAGTCAACATTTAGTGCTGAGAGGACAAAACAGCCCCCTAATTTGCAAAGGGCTCTTTTAGAATGCATTCTTATATGCAAAATCGACAGGCTACAAGAGGTGGTTGGCTGATATTCATCATGTTGGAAAGAATGTTTCAATTAAAGTTGAGCACTTTCTCTTCCAGGTCTTTTTTTCCTCCATTTTTTATTTGCTGTGCCAAGGTACCCATGTGTGTTTTTCCACTGTCATCTGGCTCTTTCCCAGCAGATGCACACAATCTGTTCTGCTGTCACTAACAGGGTTCGGTTTCTGAAAAGAACGTGTCAGAACATGCCACTATAGTCACTTTTACAGGTTTTTTTAAAGAGTAACTGAGAATATATGCATTGCCCTAGTTTTATGGTACTCAGCCTTTAAGAGATTTCTAAGAAACTTTTATAACATGCCACAAGATTTCTTCTAAACATTGACCAGTTATTTACTTCCATTAAAAACTAAAATCTTAAAAGTACAAACATGTCTTTAATGCTGAAATATACTATGGCTAAAATTAAGACTAGATTTTGATAGAACTGCTTAAAATAAAGATTTCTTTATAAATTTTCCAATTTCCAATTATGAAATGTCCTGCAAAATTAGATATTTAACCTACTTTGCCACCCAAGGTTTTGCCACTTAATGCTGTTTTTATTTTTTCCTGATAGATTGCTTAGGGTGTGGTCACAAATACAATTCTTTGACCCGATAATGCTATGTTATTATCCTTAAGTCAACTATCTTTATTAAGTTGAGCCAAAAGAAATTATGCTATCAAATGCATTCCTGTTCTGCAGAGAGACACTTGATAAAAAAGTATATGTACCAAATATTATGACATTGTCTTTTTATTTTTCACATTTTTTAAATATCCTAGGTAACTATTTCTAAACTCAAATTTTATTATTCATTAGAGTTTCTCTATTGCCACAAACTATTCTTAGTAGTAAAAACATCATGTTTATGTTGTCTTTTTCATTGAAGGTAATTTCTCCAATACTTGAGTAATGAAAGTTGCATACATACGTAAATTTGAGTTCAGTTATTTACCAAAGATTTTAATTCTTTTGAATGATTAATAGTTTAACAAACAGTGGTAGGAAGGGTCTTATCTATGAAGAGTAGAACCTGAGCAAAGGGGTCAACAAATGGAGACAGAAATGGTGGGCAAATATTTAGTCATATCCCTCAATGTACATATATGACAATAAAGCTAGAAAACTTGAGACCGACAGGGATGAAATAGATGGGAAAAGAGAAAATGATGGAAGGAGGCACTGATCAAGATGTGTTTTACACATAAACACACGTGCTAATTTGAAACCCCTTTAAACAATTATTCCAAGATAATAAAAATCAATCATTTTAAACACATGTACATATACATATGTAATCACAGATATGAACATGCTAGCACTTACTGGACATATTTACATTTTGTGTACAATTCAGGATGTTTCCATCTCCCAAAACTGAAGGCTATAAAAGTTCTTAAATCCTAATTCTATGTTTTTTAAAAAAAAATGCTTTTGACCTGGATAATGAGTCACAATCCAGGAACATCAAATTTTTCTTACACAAGCTTAAATTTCATAGGAACCAAAATTGCAAATTAGGAAGTGGAGGTGTGGCTTAAGTGGTAGAGCGGGAACCATGAGTGTAAAAGTTAAGCAAGTGCACATGTCCCTGAGTTTAAACCCCTGTATCTGCACCAAAAAATAAAACTTTAAAAAATTAAAATGCAGTTCGCAAAATATATTCAGGAATTAAATAAGCACTAATTATATATATGAAAAATAGTTTTAGATTTCTACACATAATTTTTGATATACACTTCAGGTATCATGTATCAGACCATTGTTATGTCACATAGACAACTCAAGCAACAGAAATTAAGATTATTTTTAAGCGAGGTGCCGGTGGTTCATGCCGGTAAATCTTAGCTGCTCAGGAGGCTGAAATCTAAGGATCATGGTTTGAAGCCAGCCTGAGGAGTTAATTACACAATAAAAGCTGGGGCTCAAGTGGTAGAATGTTAACCTTGAGCAAAAAAGGTACAGCACCTAGACCCTGAGTTCAAGCTAGCCCAAGACCAGCACACACACAAAAAAATGTTTGATAATTGTGCCCATTTGAGCAAGAAATACTTTGCAATTGAAACTCATTGGCATTGTTGTCACAGCCTACAATTTAACTGCTGAATTATATGACCATTAAAAGTTCTCTTAGTTCTTATAAAGTGCAGAATCCCCAGTGATTACGTTTTTAAATGCTATAGTGCATATATTAAAGTTTACAACTTTTTAAATGATAGTAATGTTGCACATAAATTAATCATAAAGGACAATTCACAGTTCTGGGGTCCATTTTTCCTTACCAGTGTGTGCATACTCTTCCCCCTCCACACACACACATCTGGCAATACTAGGGTGTGAACTTAGGGCCTCGGGCTTGGTGGGCAAATGCCCTTTCACTTGAGCCTCTCTCCCAGCCCCTTTTGTATAGATTATTTTTCTGAGAGGATCTTGTGCGTTTTGACTAAAGCTGGAATTAGAACATGATCCTCCTATACCTTTCACACAACTGCAATGATGGACTTGTACCTGCACACCTTGCTTGTTTGTTGAGATATAATCTTGCTGCCTGACCTTGAAGTGATCTTCCCATATTTACTTTCCAAGAACTGAAATTGCAAGTATGAGCCATTGTGGCCCGCCTAACATTTAAATTTATCCATAATTTTTCATGTTACGTAACTTTCTAATTAAACCATGGATTCTTGAATTGCTTAGTTTTTGATGTTTCCAAATCATTGTTCTTGGCATAAAGGTCCTTGAATCACAGTTGAACAAATAAGACTATGTAGGCTGGGCTGGGCACTGGTGGCTCATGCCTTTGGTTCAAAGCCAGTCTAGGCCAGGAAAGTCCATGAGACTATCTCCAATTAACAACCAGAAAATTGGAAGTAGAGCTGTGGCTCAAAGTGGTAGAGCACTAGCCTTGCGTACTAAGAGCTCAAAGACAGTGCCCAGGCCCTGAGTCCAAGCCCCATGACCAACAATAACAACAACAACAAAGACTTCTTGGGCTAAATCCTATTAATGCCACAGCCTACCAGCAGTAGTTCTAGAGGAGAATTGTAGAATGTTAAAAGAGGGTATTCTTACATATGTTCATTATTGCCTTTATTGAGGAAGAAATTACATGGATGTGGAGAACAGTAAGAATCATATTTTCTTAATACTAAATTTGAACACAATGCCTCTCACTTGTGAAGCAGGTACTCTACCACTGAGTCACAGTTCCAGCATAAGAATAATTGATTTTTGTTACAATGTGAATACTCGTAAGCAAGACATAACTTCATACGCAACCTTAGTTACAACTGTTCTGCATCACTAATCTTTAACTTTTATTTATCACTTGCGGTATGAAAAGAATTCTAAATTTCACTGAAAAAAAAACAACAAAACTTTACCCATTTCATTCCCTCTACCCAGGAGACCTAAATCTGAGGATTGAAGTCCAAAGCTAGCCTAGGCAGAAAAATCTCTGAGACTTTTTTTTTTTTTTGTGAACATACTGTACAGAGGGGTTACAATTATAGAGACTTTATCTCTAATTAACTAGGAAAAAAATCCACTAGTGAAGCTCCGGTTCAAATGGTAGAGCACCAGCCTGACACTTGAGCCACATCTGAGTGAAAAAGTTGAGCAAGAGTGCAAGGTCCTGAGCATAAGCCCTAATACCAGTACAACTTTACTACTATAGGAATTCACAGAACTTGAATATTTGCAAATATGTTTTGCCTTTTGAAATACTTGTGAATGTCAGGTCTTTAAAGAAAGATGGGCTCTTTTATTTAATAATGTCTTCTAATAACTACTCCTTTTTTTTTTTTTTTTGGTCAGTCATGGGCCTGAACTCTGGACCTGGGCACTGTCCTTCAGGTCTTCAGCTCAAGGCTAGTGCTCTACCACTTGAGCCACAGCGCCAGTTCCAGCTTTTTTGGCTTATGTGGTGCTGAGGAATCAAACCCAGGGCCTCATGATGCAAGGCAAGCACTCTACCACTGAGCCACCTTCCCAACCCTACTCCTTTCTTTTTTAAAGATGAAAAAAGAATAGTTGTAAAATGTAATCTTTTCTGGTTCTACTGGAGATGAACTTTGGAATCATTTTATCTCAAAAAATATACTCTTTGGAATTTTGCCATTTTCAACACAGGGCCACCACCCCTCAGTGTGATTTGGAGGTGATTCTTTGCATTGCTTAGTCATGAGTTTCTGTAGCAAAGATAGATCATTTTTGTGAAGTTGTCCTCAAAACATGTATTATTCATCGAATCAGATACCCATCAAAATCTCTCACCGCACACATATTGAAAGGCTGGACTGTGGTGACCAGAAGGCTCTCCATTCAGTTTTCTTTAGAGAATTTAAAGACAGTTGTATTCATTTTCCATCTGCACAGACATATGTTGACCAGTTGGTTTTCAATTCTTGCTGGCTTCATCTTTGGAAGTAGGACTGATCTTATACAAATATAATTGATATTTTCAACCCTGACTTAGTGAATTAAACTTTTACTTTTTCTCTGTCATTGCTGAAAATATGTAATAACTATGGTAACTTTTATACAAAGTTTAATATATGGCAATGATTTGGGTAATGAAAATCATAGCTATCATTTTTTGAGCATTTACTTTATACTTGGGTATGGGTCTGAGGTTGGAGGCTTTATATACATTAACTTATTTATTCCTCAAAAACCTAATGAAATGGATGGCTTGGATTTACCCCTTTTTCAGATGAAGAAATTGAAGGAAACATTTAAAAGTAACTTCTTAAAGTTACACATTAATGGCAGTACTGAAATCTTGGCCAAATTAGTCTTTAGAATCTACTCCCAAGTACACTAAATCAAAATCAAATACATGTTAATCATATTGTGAGAAAAGAAAAATCCAAAGAGAGACTCAACCATTGAATTTAAATTTTGCATAGCATGTTGAAGAAAGTATCCAGTGATCCCAGAATGGCATTATGACTGTACTTGTGTACATAGGTTTGTATAGTTCTAAAGATATTGTCATGAACTGTCTGTTTATAATATGGTTTCCTTTTTAATTTTTATCCTGGAAGCATAATATATTTTATCAAGTATTTCAAGGATCTTCTTTTTGAAAGCAATGCCTTACTTCTATTGTGAAAATTTTATTTTTTTTCACTTACCATATTATAGTCTTCATTGAAACTGGAACATCTAGTTTTGTGCCATCTTTGTCCATTAACTTACATTCACTTCTCCTCTCAATTTATTTTCATTTTTAACCTTTACTTTCTTTAAAGTACAAAGTCATAGTAACTTATATAGTTTAAATTTAAGAATGTGAGCTGTTTGACAGAGCCTGTAAATGGATATTACATGGATTTCAGGAATTTGTCCATTAATTTAATTAGTGCAAATGGCTATTCTGGAAAATTTTAATTCCAGCATACTTTCAGTAGTTTACAAAGAAAACAAAATCTTAAAACCACAAGTAGATGTGAAATAAATACTGACAAGTTAGAACAGGTCATATTATATTTGAAAACTAGGAAAGATTATGTCAAGCTTATTCATCAAATATATGGCTTTTAAATTTCTTAACTGAATAGTTCTCAGTTCAGTAAAAGACCTTTGAAAAGTGAAAAAGAAAAGCTTTTGAATTTTTACCAGTATGAACTTTCCTTTCTTTAATAAGCAGTTTCCTTGTTTTTTTTTTTCATAAAAGTATCGCCCTGCTCTTGACAAGAAGTAAGGACACAGAGCGGCTGTCAGAAGTCAAAGGGAACTCAGATGTTTCTGAATTACCAAATGTCTAAGCTTAGGACTTCAGCATTAATAACTACCATATTTTTAATGTCATGGATTCCTTGCCAAATTTCCACAGTTCTTATTAGTAACTGCATTTGGTTCCGCTTTGTTTCACTATTGAAGAGAATGAACTGCTTGTTTAGATTACCGAGTAAACATCAAAATAATCTATGTTCTCTCTATTTAAAAATGCTTTTGTAGAAAAGTGACTTGAATATTTGGGTAGTCCATGTGTGATTTGGAATGAACTGGCTACAGTGATGAACGGCCTCCATGTTGCTATGTGCGCCTTTACGCATGGGACTCGTGCGATCCCCCAGTGTCTCTACGATGCTCAGCTCTTGCTCTTCCTACTGAAACCACTGAGGCCACTTATGCCTACTTTCTGACGTGTTTGTGACTAGAGTTATTTGACTTCCCTCTCTTTGGAACCATCCAGCTGTAAAGCATACTCTTAAGAATCCATAAAACATCAAATTTATATTTAGTATCCATTTGTGTTCTAAATATACAGGAAATAAATATTCATTATGAAGGCCTAGATTTCCCAAAGCCTGGGGAGGAAGTCATAGCTGTTGGTTAATTCTAAACAGATAATTATATAAAGTTATTACTAATATTTCCAGACGAGGATTGTGATGTGGCTAATACTTCATTTCAAGAGCCTTTTAGAAAAATTTAATCATTCAAGGACTAAAGTTCATAATTCTCACAAAGAGGATCTATTTAAAAGCTGTGTACTGTATTTGTTAAGGCCATGGGTAAAACCCATTGAGGTTTTTTTTTTTTCTTGTTTTGTGTTTAGATCCTAGATTCACAATCCTGATTATGTAAGTATCTCTTTATAAAATACTGATACCCGGTTCTGACCTGTAGATTTGGATTAAGTTGGTCTTCCATCTGGGTATTGCAGTTCTCAAAACTGTTTGAGTGCAGCCTAAGTAGAGAACGACTAGTGTAAGAT